>NC_059376.1:20131792-20431792 GCF_019703515.2 Myxocyprinus asiaticus | reverse complement strand
GCATGACAGTTGTAGCATATATAAACAGCCAAGGCATTCACCGCCACTGTTGAGATACCGGGCGAATGGAAACTTCATCCTCAAACTGTACTGAAGATTTGGGAAATATTCGGCAAAGCAGAAATCGATCTATTTGCCTCAGTGGAGAATGCCCACTGTCCCCTCTGTTATTTGAAGTCCCAAGCCCCGCTGGGAACGGACGCAATGGCACACAAATGGCCGGCGAAATGCAAATATACGTTTCCCCCAGTATGCCTTATTCACTCTGTCATATACAAAGTCCGAGAGGACAAGGAAACGGCTCTATTAGTTGCGCCGAAATGGCCCAACCAGCCATGGTTTCTGGAAATGGAGATTCTGTACAGCTTGCTCACCATGGGAAATACCGCTGAGGAGGGATCTCCCCTCAGGTGCAAGGCACAATCTGGCATCCCTAGCCCCAACTGTGTAACCTACATGTGTGGCCCCTGTGCACTACACACACCAGAACTGACGTGTTCAGTTATGAACACCATTTTACAGGCCAGAGCACCGTCCATGAGACGCCTCTACGCACAAAAATGGAAGGTGTTCACTGATTGGTGTCTCTTACATGGCAAGGACCCAGTAAACTGCCCCATACATGAAATTCTAATATTTCTTCAAGAGCGATTAAATGCAGGACTTACCCTGTCAATGCTCAAAGTGCATGTGGCAACTATATCCACGTATCATGCACATGAAGCCGGCGCCTCTATAGGCAAGCATGATTTAATCATAAAGTTCCTTAAAGGAGCAAGACGATTAAACCCAACTTGGGACTTAACTTTAGTCCTAAAAGCTCTTGCAGGGCCCCCCTTCGAGCCATTGGACTCTGTAGAACCGTGCATGCTTTCCATTAAGACCGCACTACTGCTGGCTCTGGCCTCAGTAAAACGGGTCTGTGACCTGCATTTACTATCAGTCAACAATTCATGTCTGGAGTTTGGCCCCAGTCTTTCAAGAGTCACTGTCAAACCCAGGAAAGGCTATGTGCCCAAGGTCCTAACCACGGCCATCAAAGCGCAGGTGGTTCACCTTCAGGCCTTCTTCCCTCCTCTATTTAATTCGGATGAGGAACAATTATTGCATTATTATGCCCTGTATAGGCACTACATGCATATGTTGAGCATACTTGCCTGTTCAGACTGTCTATTCAGCTCTTTATATGCTATGGAGGACGCACAAAAGGAATGCCTGTCTCCAAACAAAGGCTCTCTCACTGGATTATCGATGCAATTACCCTGGCTTATGAGTTGCAGGGTAAGACTTGCCCAATTGGTGTTAAAGCACACTCAACTAGAGGCATGGCCTCCTCATGGGCATGGACGAATGGTGTGTCCTTACAAGACTTGTTTTGCAGCAGGATGGTCCTCTCAAAACACATTTGCAAGGTTTTACAACCTAGACGTAACATCTCTTTTTTCACAAGTCCTCTCTGTTTAGAGCACTTGCTATTCATTAGCCAAATATATATATACTTATGCCCTTCCCTTTAAGTACGGGCTCCACATAATTTGCACAACTGCCTGCATCAGGCCGTTATAATTTACCATAAAGATGCAAGCACTTTCATTATAAATATACTCCCTTCCCGACTGGGTTCATAAGGAGTTAATTCATACTACATGACTAGTTCATATATTCGTTTTGAGTGCTCTCCTCCTGGCCATCACGAGGATCACTCACTGCGGCATGCTCATGTCAGTCGCCGTCCCACAAGACTGCGCCACCTTGTTTCTTCTCTGGGAAGTTATGTCGTGTAGTGCGGCATGATGGGATTCTGTTCCCCATATGCGTAACTACGCAATGTCAAGTGTACTGAGTCGTAAGGGAACGTCTCAGTTATGTACGTAACCTCGGTTCCCTGAGACAAAGGGAAAGAGACATTGCGAATGCTAGCCGCACTACAAGACTCAAGAGTTCTTGAGGTACGAGCGATGCGCTCCTTGTTCTCAGTCAAAAATTCTGAGGAAATGGTGTCTTGCACCTGTTTTTATAGCGGACAGTTTCGCACCAAGACAGGCGGGGCTCAAACACCATAGCCAATATTAGAATATTGGCGTTATTGTAGAGAGGTTTCAACTAGGTCGTGTATGAAGGCACTGCCCATATGCGTAACTACGCAATGTCTCTTTCACTTCATCTCAGGGAACCGAGGTTAGGTTCGTAACAGAGACGATTTGTCCTCCGCCACCCAGATTGAGGCGAATCACTACGCCACCATGAGGACTTAGAGCACAGTGGGAATTGGGCATTCCAAATTGGGGAGAAAAAAAAAAAGAAGACTTTTCAAATAGTGATGGTGCTGTTTTTTTATATCAGTAATGTCCTGACTATACTTTGTGATCAGTTGAATGCAACTTTGGTGAATTAAAGTACCAATTTCCTTCCAAAACAGCAAAATCTGTACATTATTCAAAATTTTTGGCCACCAGTGTGTATACAGTTGTGCTCAAAAGTTTGCATACCCTGGCAGAAATTGTGAAATTTTGGCAATGATTTTGAAAATATGACTGATCATGCAAAAAAACTGTCTTTTATTTAAGGATAGTGATCATATGAAGCCATTTATGATCACATAGTTGTTTGGCTCCTTTTTAAATCATAATGATTTTAAATCATAATGATTCACCCAAATGGCCCTGATCAAAAGTTAACATACCCTTGAATGTTTGGCCTTGTTACAGACACACAAGGTGACACACACACAGGTTTAAATGGCAATTAAAGTTTAATTTCCCACACCAGTGGCTTTTTAAATTGCAATTAGTGTCTGCGTATAAACAGTCATTGAGTTTGTCAGCTCTCACGTGGATGCACTGGGCAGGCTAGATACTGAGCCATGGGGAGCAGAAAAGAACTGTCAAAAGACCTGCGTAACAAGGTAATGGAACTTTATAAAGATGGAAAAGGATATAAAAAGATTTCCAAAGCCTTGAAAATGCCAGTCAGTACTGTTCAATAACTTATTAAGAAGTGGAAAATTCGGGGATCTTTTGATACCAAGCCAAGGTCAGGTAGACCAAGAAAGATTTCAGCCACAACTGCCAGAAGAATTGTTTGGGGAAACAAATAAAAACCCACAGGTAACCTCAGGAGAAATACAGGCTGCTCTGGAAAAAGATGGTGTGGTTGTTTCAAGGAGCACAATACGACGATATTTGAACAAAAATGAGCTGCATGGTCTAGTTGCCAGAAAGAAGCCTTTACTGTACAAAAAAGCCCGGTAACAATATGCCCGGCAACACCTTGACACGCCTCACAGCTTCTGGCACACTGTAATTTGGAGTGACGAGATCAAAATAGAGCTTTATGGTCACAACCATACAACATGGCCTATAGTGAAAAGAATAACATCCCCACTGTGAAGCATGGTGGTGGCTCACTGATGTTTTGGGGGTGTGTGAGCTCTAAAGGCAAGGGGAATCTTGTGAAAATTGATGGCAAGATGAACGCAGCATGTTATCAGAAAATACTGGCAGACAATTTGCATTCTTCTGCACCAGTGTTACTCATTGCGCGGCTCGCGTGCCTCCTGCGGCTCGCCAAGCTTTAATTTGTGGCTCGCATGGCAGTAAATAATACGTTGATATGACCTAATGTGAAAATAAGTGGGGCAGCCAGAAATCTGCCCCAATGGCTCAATGAGAGCGTGCAGCAGTTCCATTTTTCACCAAAGATTTACATTGGAAATTTTAATGATCATTTCATGCTTGTTAGCTTGTGTTATATACGGACTGAAAATGGATCGATTTCTTATTAAACAAAGTTGCCCACCAAGTGGACAGCAACTAAGCAATGTGACAGTGACAAACGAGGGAACTAAAGATTCGGAGCATGCAACAACCGCAAATCGACAGGAAGATGACGGAGACGGGGTTTGTGGAGAGTCAACTCCTTCTAAAAAGAGAAAGGTACGAGTCATACAAGATGAGCATAGAAAATTTCAAGAAAAGTGGACACAGGAATTTTTATTTGCCTCCACAGATCGAACCCTTTGTGTTTACTATGCAAACAAACCCGCTCTGGTTTCAAGCGAAGTAATTTGGAGCGGCATTTCCAAACGACGCATCCAAAATTCAATAAAAGTTATCCACCTGGAAGTGAAATAAGGAAAAGAAAAATAGAGCAGCTTTCTTCCTCTCTTTCTGGACAACAAAGGCTCATACACAGGACAACTTCTACAGCTGAATGTTTAACTGAGGCATCTTTTGAGATCGCATGGATTTTGGCTCAGGGAAAAAATCCCTTCTCAGACTCAGAAATTGTGAAAGATTGCTTTTTGGCTTCAGCAGAAATATTGTTTGCAGAGTTTGACAACAATGACGCAATTGTAAAGCAAATTAAAGGATTACAATTATCCAATTCCACCATAATGAGGTGGATTGAAACCATCGGCAAAGATGTGAGTGACCAGCTCTGTGCAGAAGTGTCAGCAGCACCGTGTTTCAGCATCACGGTGGATGAAAGCACCGATGTCACAGATGTTGCTCAGTTGTGTGTTTGGGTGAGGTTCCCCAAAGAAAAAAGTCTTTCCGAGAAGAAATGCTGTGCTTCCACTTGTTGGCCAAATGAGAGGTGAGGACATTCTGAATGCACTTCTGGCATTTTTTAATGAAAAAAAAAAATCTCAATTGGTCAGGTCTAGCAAGTGTGTGCACGGATGGCGCCCCTAGCATGTGAGGAAAGGAGAAGGGGCTTGTTGGGCTCATGAAAAAAAGAGAAGAAATACCCAACTTTATCAGTTTCCACTGCATCATAAATCAGGAGTCACTGGTATCAAAACTGAGAAATAATACATTCCAAAACATGATGCAAACAGTTGTTCATGTGGTAAACTTCATCGTCTCCAGAGTGCTGAACCACAGACAGTTCCGACAGTTCATTGAGGACTATGACACAAGAGCATGGTGATTTACTGATGCACAGTGAAGTGAGATGGTTGTCCCGTGGAAAAGTGCTTGAACAGTTTCTGAGCCTCCTCCCTCAGATTTGCACTTTCCTGGACAGCAAAGGAAAACAGGAGCCAGAGCTGGAAGACCCATGCTGGATCACACAGCTGGCCTTTCTGACTGACATCACCTGTCACCTGAACACTCTCAACTTGCAGCTTCAAGGAAGAGATAAGCTTCCAAGCAACATGCTGAATGCAATCAGAGCATTTCAGAACAAAATAACTACCCTGTACATACCTGACAGAAAATTCATTCACTTCCCCAAACTCAGAGCTGTCAAAACAAATGACCCATCTCTGCAGCAGCACTTCAGCCACAGAGGATTTGTGAATGTTTTGGAAGAGCTGAGGGGGAAATTGAATCCAGATTTAAGGATGTGAATGAGCACAAGGAGATTTTCAACTTTACTGAAAACCCCTTCCATGTGGATGTGTCATCTCTCACTCCAACTATCACTCTGCTCTGCCCTACTCAGCATGCTGCTGTAGAAAGTGAAATGGTAGAACTGCAGACAAAAGACATTCTCCAAGTTGAACTCAGAGCACGTGTTGGTCACTTCTGGAGTTTGGTGCCTGAAGAAGCCACTTTGAAGCCACTTGTGCAAAAAGTGATGTCCTTCTTGTGAGCACATACACATGCGAGTCAACATTTTCAACCATGAACACTATAAAGAGGAAACAGAGAAACCACCTCACCAATGAACATCTTGCATGCCACACAAGGATTGCAACAACAAGCTACAAATACAACATGAAAAAAGTCAAGGAAATACATGCGTGCTTCCGCTCATCCCAGCATTAAGTTAATCCTGTTTTTCAGTCATTAAGGGAAATCCTTGTCTCAGTTACAAATTTGACTGGTAAATGATAAAGAATGATTTTCCCCCCCTTTTGTATTTATTGCATTGCATATTGTATGTTCAGGGATGACAGATTGATAAGCAGACATGCTATTTATGACTGGATGTAACTTTTGATACTTTGCGGTAAAAGTGGCTCTCCTATTGACTTTGTCCTATCAGTGTGGCTCTCATGAAAAAAATAGTGAAGACCACTGTTCTGCACGAAAGCTGCGCATGGGACACTCTTGGACTTTCCAGCACAACAATGACCCAAAGCACAAGGCCAAGTTAACCCTCCAGTAGTTACAGCAGAAAAAGGTGAAGGTTCTAGAGTGGCCATCACAGTCTCCTGACCTTAATATCATCGAGCCACTCTGGGGAGATCTCAAACGTGCGGTTCATGCAAGATGACCAAAGACTTTGCATGACCTGGAGGCATTTTGCCAAGACGAATGGGCAGCTATACCACCTGCAAGAATTTGGGGCCTCACAGACAACTATTACAAAACACTGCACGCTGACATTGATGCTAAAGGGGGCAATACATAGTATTAAGAACTAAGGGTACGCAGACTTTTGAACAGGGGTCATTTAATTTTTTTCTTTGTTGCCATGTTTTGTTTTATGATTGTGCCATTCTGTTATAATGTACATATTCTGTAAAAATGGTACATATACTACCAATTCTCCAAGGGTATGCAAACTTTTGAGTACAACTGTATGTGTATATATATATATATATATATATATATATATATATATATATATATATATATATGTGTGTGTGTATGTATATGGATATGTATGTATGTATGTATGTATGTATGTGTATATATATATATATATATATATATATATATATATATATATATATATATTTATTAACTAGCCTACATTTATGAGGCTAAAAATTATTTTATGAATTCAAATTCAAAGACAAAAATTTTCAATACACATTATAAAATATATATGTGTTATATTGTATGAAATAAACCACAACAGCCTGGATTGTTGAATAAACTTGAAGTGTTTTGTTTGGACATTTTATTCAGTCTACAAAAAGTAGTGGACAATTACTGTACATTATAATTTAAATCTCGTTCTAAACAAGAACTCATGTGTGGTAAAAGACAATTTCAATGTAGGTTAAATGGTGCTTTTAAGATTATTTGCGGTAGTTCTTCGAAATACAGCCACATCTACTCAAACTTCCCTCAAATTTATCTCATGGGATTGAAGCATCGTGCTTTGGTAGGTGTATATAGGCCCTGATTTAATTTTTAGAAATGGACCTATTAATAGTTTTTATTAATAAAATTGACTTAATAAGATTTTTATAGTAAGTCCATTTATATGAAAACAGAATTCAACTATTTTAGACAAACATTCACAAATTCACCAAAATGCTTTTTACACACTCCAATGGCTGTAGTAAATTCCCAGTGGATAGACTGACTTACTACAGATGAGATTTTTACAGTAACTCCTATTATATGTTTACAGTATTCTGTTATTTTAGAAGAATATTCCCCAAAATTCACCAAAATGCTTTTTTTCACAGCCCAAAGGTTGTAGTAAGTTCCCAGTGATCCCAGATGACTTACTACAAGTGAGATTTTTACAGTACAGCACAGGAAGGCTGTTCCATATTGTAGAACGCATCCAAACGCGGTCAGCAGGAGATGCGGTCATGAACACAGAGACAGTGCGCAAAAGCGAAAGCCACTGGGGTAGCACACATTGATGGAATAACTGACTGACAGGTGTAAGACTAGCACAGAATTTTCTGCATCACTTGCTTCTGGGAAAGTTATGAACTTGTGAGATAACATCATCATAGAACTCACACACAAAAGGGACAGCTGCACCGAAGTGGCACCCCCTGAGAAGACATCTCCTCCTGAGACAACATACCCCACTGATTAGGGACCATAAAACACAAATCACACTCACTTCTGCTCTCTCTCTCTCTCTCACCTCAGGTCACTTTAAGGACGCCAAGTTATGACTTATCATGTACTGTAATGTAAAAAGGTTTTTGATCATACATGTTTGGTATCATTCAAGAGGTAAAAGTGCAACTGGTAAAACAGTCTCATTCCCTTTCAGCAAAGTCAAATCACAAGTAAGATTTAAGAACTTAGTAAAATACTGTATTCTATCAGAGAATGCCCCTCCCAGGGATCAGATGCTGTATGCAGATTAGGTGCATTCTTTGTAAACATCAACCAAACACTCAATCACAAGTTTCAAAGGTCTACCTTCAAACCCCTAAATTGTAAACCAAATCCTGAATAACATCAAACACACACATCTGAAATAACAATAGAATCGTTTGGTACTTAAAGAAAGATGGCAGAGGAGCTTGGGGAATCTGTAAGCCAGATCTCCCATGCTTTGCTGTTTGCATGTAGTTTTTCTCTACCAGGTATTTCTTATTACTGATAAATGTTTCAAGGTCTCTGTAGCCAGATGATCCACACAGTAAACATTGTGTGTAGTTTTTTCTCTCTACCAGGTAATTACAATTTGAATTTCTTATGTTTGGTAAATATTTGAATGGAATGCAACTTTAATTATATTATTATGCTTGGTTCACTGATAGCTTTGAGTTTGATTTAATATTTTAATTGGATTGTTTTGAATGTATTACTATTACCTGGTAAATTAATTGTTACATTTGAGTTTATTCTGATTTACTCTGAAACTACTGTCTTTAGTAGATTAAGTTAAATCCATGTTTCCACAAATCTACGACCAGGTTAGTAGCGGACTAAAGCTCAGTTCTGAGTGAAGCATGGGGCACACCGACTGAGACTTTAGAGCTCCGACTAACAAATTGGAATTACTTCCAGTGTACTTAGAGTGTACAGGCTCGTTATGGAATTTCCATTTAGGACAACATGAAGTTGTCAGCCAAGCCTAAATAAGGTGAAGTCTGAACCTCTGGTTATTGTAATATTTTCTAGCTAAGTGTACATAGGAAACTATGGCATGATCATATAAAGCTATTTTAACTATTAATTGTATTGTTGGTCTACCTTTGTTATTTTAGTGGTCATGACCCCTGGGTAGAGATAATGTTACTCTAAGTGTTTACTATCTAAGGGGACTAAACAAAATACTTATAGATAAAAAAGGCAAGCATGAGCAGCCATCTAATTAGTATTTAGTCAATTACTGTTTTAATGACCAATACTGGCGTATTTGTGACCGTGAGATCCACGTACACGGCCGGCGCGAGACTCTCTAAGCGACAGGAATCCGAGTGAATGAGTACAATATAAAATAGAGTTAAATACAATGATCAAATTTTAAACCAAATATAATAATAAAGATAGGAACAGATAAAAGGAGTCAGATAAAATAAACGGAGATCATAAAACGAATAATATAGTTATTTAATTGGAACGAAATAACTTAAACTGAATGCGCACGATAAGACAGAACACGCAGGAGACCTTCATCCATGCCAATGGATACCGTCCTTGGGCCAGTGGGTGGCCCCTTACACAGGTGAGATTTTTACAGTATTTAACTATTTTATAAATAAATTCACTAAAATTCACCAAAATGATATTTTCACAATCCAAAGGCTGTAGTAAGTTCCCAGACTTACTACAGGTGAGATTTTTTACTGTAAGTCTAATTATATGAACACAGTATTCAATTACTTTTGAAAAAACAAAACAAAAAAAACACATCAATAAAAGGCTATGTTCACATTCCAAAGGCTGTAGTAAGTTCTCAGCGGTTAGACTGACTTACTACAGGTGAGATTTTTACAGTAAGTTCAATCACATGAATATGATATTCACTTTTTTTTAAAATAATAACAGAATACTGTACTCATATAATTTGACATAATATAAAATTCTCACCAGTAGTAAGTCAATCTGTTCGCTTTTGCGCACTATCTCTGTGTTTATGACCGCGTCTCCTGCTGACCGCGTTTGGATGCGTTCTACAATATGGAACAGCCTTCCTGTGCTGTACTGTAAAAATCTCACTTGTAGTACGTCAGTCTATCCACTGGGAACTTACTACAACCTTTGGAATGTGAAAAAAGCATTTTGGTGAATGTTGGGGAATATTCTTCTAAAATAACAGAATACTGTAAACATATAATAGGAATTACTGTAAAAATCTCATCTGTAGTAAGTCAGTCTATCCACTGGGAACTTACTACAGCCATTGGAATGTGTAAAAAGCATTTTGGTGAATTTTGGTGATTTTTTATCTAAAATAATTAAATACTGTACACATATAATTGGATTTACTGTAAATAAATTTCACCTGTAGTAAGTCAGTCTGTCCACTAGGAACAAGTACAGCCATTGGAATGTGTAACAATCATATATAAATCTGTATATTAGCAATTTACTGTGCTAAAAATATAAGCTAACAAACAACTTGAGATGAGCATATTCATGGGGAACTATTGTAATACCTCCAGTCCATTAAAACAGACTATATGTGCAAAAATGTGTGCAGGTGTGTGCAATGAATGGTTGCTGTTATATCTAGGCTGTATTAAAAGAATGAAATAGGCCTACTAAGAAATCATGAATATTGGAAAAATTATGGTAACTTCACTTCTTTACAAACACTTTGCCACAAAGAATGGTAACCACAATATCCTGAGTCCTGATTGATTTACTGAAGCATGACAACCATTATAACTTATAAGGTAAAGTTTTATTCTAAAAAAACTGCTGGACAGAAAACTGCGGCGATGTAATGCCTGAGCTCCGCCCAAAATCTGTAGAGTCCGTCCCCCAAGGGGAACATTCAAGGTTTGCAGAAAGAGCATAACGTGACGGTACACTGGCAAATTAGTTTTAGCCTCAGATGGCATGCCCATGGACTGCACTAACCGGTGTGATGCATATGACATAAAATTGGAAAGCGCTTTCTTGATCTAATAAATGCCGATCTGATTGAACTTCCATGAGTAAAAGCATACAGGACTTTTTATCAGTTTGCCTGGAGACAGGTACATGATCACAAATTTCTGGGCTGATACAATTTGTGATTTTGAGGATGAAATCATCACTGGATCTGCCAAAGTTTGTCAGGTGAGAGACCAGAGCCAGTGCTAGCTATAGACAAACTAGGTAATTGCCTACAGCCTCTGCATTATCGGGGGCCTCCAAAAGACATTCAGAGTTCCCACTCTTTTCAAGGCACAAATTTCCAGGACATTTCCAGGACATTTTATGCACTCAACATGTGTTTATAAGTGTTGAATTATTGAAAATTAATTCACATCCTGAGGTATTAAGGCCGAATCACCATGCTACCAACCTAGTGTGAATTAATAAAAATAAAATAAAAATCAGTGGTCCGACTGTCATTGTTGTCTAAAGTTTATAACTCACAGGGATACAAACTCATGAGGGTCGAAAAAGTTGAGATAATCACTGATCCACGGACATGTTTTCCAGGGTTGTGCAGAATTAGCTGCAAAAATAAAGGGTATTTTGGTGTGGCTTGCTTCTGTTTCACAAATTTGTTCAGTTTCATTAACTGACTAGTTTAGTGACCACTTCTGGAGATGTCACTAAGTGGCGACAAATGAGCGCCTCATGTGCAATGAGTAAGTCACTGAATTATTTTGAGATGTTCACCACTGAAATCTGCCAAGAGGCTTTATAGTATTTAAAGGGATAGTTAACCCAAAAATGAAAATTCTCTGATAATTTACTCACCCTCATGCCATCTGAGATGGGTATGACTTTCTTTCTTCTGCAAAACACTTTAAGATTTGTATTAAAAGATCCAGGATCAGCAGGTCCTGCTTCCAGTCAGGCGTTGACGGATGGCCGAATTTACCCGAGTGCTCCTGTGATGCACGCACATTGCTTCAACTCATTTGTTGTGTGTTTGTCACGCATCAGTTCACATGCCATTACGCTTACTTCACGGGAGCAATCGGGTAAATTTGGCCATTTGTCTACGCCTGACTGGAAGCGATCTTTTATAGTTAAAAAGTGCTTAAATATCATTCTTTTTGCACACAAAGTGATCAGTTCACTTTAGAAGTCATAAATGTCACCGCTGGAGATAGGATGGATTACTCTTATGCTGACTTTCTTTGCTTTTAGGACCTACAAATTTCTAATAACCATCCTGTCACATTCTAAGGACCTGCTGAGCATAGATCTTTTTCTACAAATCTTCAAAATTGTTTTACAGAAGAAAGTAAGTCATATATTTCTCAGATGGCATGAGGGTGAGTAAATTATTAAATTAATTTTCATTTTTGGGTAAACTATCCCTTTAAGCATTATACGAATAAAGCAGCTCTATAATTTCCATTCAGTTTGTGAACTGGTGAGCATGACTTTTCATCCAAAAAAAACAACAATAATAGTCTAATAATGAGTATCAATAACATCCTTAACTTCTCCTTTATTAAAATTTGCATGTCAAATCTACTGACTTCAGTAGAATGTTTAAGCAATATAAGAACAAAGAAGATCTACTGTATCATTTTCCTACAGTATTTAAACTGCCGAGCATGACTTTTATAAGAAAATACAACATAATTTAAGTATAAATTACTCTAAACATCCAACTTGTTCAGTCATGCATGCACTATCGGGCATTTGCCCTCCCCACATCTTGCTGAAGCACATGGACTGAAATATGTCAATGCAGAGAGCATTGGCAAATCCAAGGCAAGCTCTTTTAACCCTTGTGCAACCTTTGGGACATTTTTGTCTTTCATTTTTTTTTTTCTCCTGATAATTTTGGCTGTGTAAATGCCAACGGCATACATTTTGCCAAAGGTGTGTATTTTGGGGGGAATTTTGATATTTCAACCTCAGATCCTACAATACATCTATAATACATTGTGCACACAAAATAGTTACACTCAGGACCTTAAATACAAAAATGTCCCCATTGAAACCCAGTGCCATTAAAGCATAAAATCATGAATTCTATGAGATTATGCTCTCATTCTGGAGCCCTGGCTTCAAAATTTACATTTTTTATATTTTCCACCAGATGGCGCCATTTTCTCATCATTTACTTACACTTATGCTGTCTCGAGCATTTATGACTTTCTTTCCTCTCATGTTTAGCATAGGGAGAACATACATGCTTTTTTCCTATTTTCTGTTTGTTGCATTAAAGAGCACTGCAGGCCAATTGAATAAATGATGCAGCTAAAATTGTGTGGATGTGTTTGTATGGATGTCAGAGTGTGTTCTGTATGTGTGTATTGAGAAATTTATGTGCGTGTGTGTGTGAAAAACAACAGTGGCATTATGTAAACAAACTGGCATTTAAAGGGTTAAAATCCTGAAAATGAATGAATATTTGGTAGTTATGATCAGGACTGATGTTGGTTTAAAAAAAATCATTACTATTTGAAAGTGGAAAATAATATTAATATGGCAGTTTTTTGACGCGGACATTTTTGTCCTCTAAGGATTTCTGAGTAACTTTTTTAAATTGACGCACAAGGGTTAATTAACACATCATTTACTAACTGTATTGTTTGATATTCTTAATTATTGTTTTTTTTTAAATATTTATTAATGTTATATTAGTTTGGTTGCCCATATTAAAAACGTACTTTGTGAACACATTTTGAACACTGCACGTGTTATTAATTTGAAGCAATTGATTTTGTGCTTAATTTTTTTATTTCCTGCTTCGTGTGTGTAAAGTCAGCTGCCTGGTTGTCTATTAATTACTTTAAAAATTGCAGAATTTTTACTTTGGTTGTATTGCAAGGTGGCAGCAGCTGCAAAGTTACTGTCTTTTGACCATGTACCAGTGATATGAATTAAAGAAATACCCAAATTAATTTGTTGAATTTACAGACTGACTCAGATTTATGGATGAGAATTAAGGGCTGTTTGTTGTCTAGGGGGACACAGTACACTGAGCCCACAAGGGGAGAGAGAGGTAGTTTCATTTCTGAAATAGTTTTGCATTCTCACAGTAAGTTTTGCATTCCCTTGCAATAAGCTTAGTGTTTGCCATTCAATCTGCTTTATCAAAAAAAAATATATATACACATTTACTACAGTAATCATTTTTCTACTATGGTATTTGTAGTAAAACATAGAAGTCAATTCTATATTTTTTAAGTGCCCCATGCTTGCTTTATATATATATATATATATATATACACTGCAGACAGTTACAGTGCATTCGTAAATTATTCAGATCGTTTCAGTTTTTCCCCATTTTGTTATGTTGCAGCCTTAAGCTAAAATTCTTTATTTTTTTTATTTTTTTTTCACATCAATTTACACTCCAAACCCCATAATGACCAAGCAAAAACTTTTTAAATGTATTAAAAATAAAAAACTGAAATATCACATTGACATAAGTATTCAGACCCTTTGCTACGACACTTGAAATAGCTAAGGTGCATCACATTTCTCTGGATCATCTTTGAGATGTTTCTACTTTGATTGGAGTACATCTGTGGCAAACTCAATTGATTGGACATGATTTGGAAAGGCACACGCCTGTCTATATAATGTCTCACAGCTGAAAATGCATATCAGAGCAAAAACCAAGCCATGCAGTCAAAGGAACTGCCTGCAGAGCTCAGAGACAGGATTGTTTTGAGGCACAGATCTGGGGAAGACTTAAAAAAAAACAAAAAAAAACAAAACAATTGGCTGCATTGAAGGTTCCCAAGAGCACAGTGGCCTCCATAATTGGCAGAGTGGACAGACAGAAGCCTCTCCTCAGTGCAAGACACATGAAAGCCCGCTTGGAATTAGCAAAAAAAAGCACCAAAGGACTCTCAGACTGTGTGAAACTTTGAAGAACTTTTGAGAAAAAAAGATTCTCTGGTCTGATGAAACGAAGATTGATCTGTTTGGCCTCAATTCCAAGCATCATGTCTAGAGGAAACCAGGCACCGCTCATCACCTGCACAAAACCATCTCAAGCATGGTGGTGGTAGCATCATGCTGTGGGGGTGTTTTTCAGTGACAGGTGATATTTCAGTTTTTATTTCAGTTTTTTTTTATTTATTTTTTTTTATACATTTGCAAAGTTATCAAAAATCTTGTTTTTGCTTTGGCATTATGGGGTAATGGAGTGTAGATTGATCTGAAAAAAAAAAAAAAAAAATATATATATATATATAAAATAATTAAGCATTTTAGCATAAGGCTGCAGCAATAAAATGTGAAAAAAATAAAGGGGTCTGAATACTTTATGAATGCACTGTATATGTTTATGCCCCAAACCAGTGTTTCCCCGCTACTGAATCTCAAGCGCCACAGCAAAATAAATTTAATTTCAATAGAGAGTTGTGAGCATCCATTCTGAATTCAATGTGAAGATCGTGCACCGCAAAATAACAGAAAAATCTATTAATGTATTGCTCTAAACGACTCACTGATTTGCGAGTTAATCGCTCTGAATAAGGATTTTTTGGACTGACTCTTTTTGAGCCAGTTGTTTTAATGTATTAATTTTGCAAGCTTTCGAGTTTGTAACTTGTCACGACAATGTGTGGTTAAATTAAACATTTGTAGTTTGTAATTAACAATGTGGCAAACAACACTGCACCAAGCACCAGTCCAAATATACAAAGATATAATCCAGTTATCCAAGTGCGTATATCCAAAAATATGCAATGGGAAGGAATGATGAATCCGCACTCCAAAATGGGCTAAATCTCACATCAATTTATTTATATAGAGGCCCCAAAAGAGTAAAAAAAAAAAAAAAAGTGCAAAAAGTGCCAAGTGTAGCATCAAAATGTTTACGGGTTTACCCCTTCATCAGTGCTAAATACCGATAAGCACACACTTGCAATAATTTACAATACAAGCCTTTACCGTAAAAATTCTAATATTAAAGCATGTAACTGGTTCAAAAGTCAAGACACGTAGTTATATACATTCCAAGAAACATTGCTTGTATCAATAAATAAAAACATATTACATTTTAGGATCAAATATACATTATTTCCCATTCAAAATTTTTGTACATTGATATAAAAAGGAAATTTAGTACAGCCCCATTGTTTCTGTTTTTCATCCATTAATTGTTGGTCTAGACTATGGTATATCCCAGATTATCACCGATCCTCCACCTGGACATCTAATAGTTAGACGGAGACCTGGAGAGGACTTCAAGCCACAGTGTCTCACACCCACTGTGAAATTTGGTGGAGGATCGGTGATGATCTGGAGGTGCTTCAGCAAGGCTTGAATCAGGCAGATTAGTCTTTGTGAAGGACACATGAATCAAGCCATGTACAAGTTTATCCTGGAAGAAAACTTGCTTCCTTCTGCTCTGACAATGTTCCCCAACTCTGAGGATTGGTTTTTCCAGCAGGACAAAGCTCCATGCCACACAGCCAGGTCAATCAAGTTGTTGATGAAGGACCACCGGATCAAGACCCTGTCATGTCCAGCCCAATCTCCAGACCTGAACCCCACTGAAAACCTCTGGAATGTGATCAAGAGGAAGATAGATGATCACAAACCATCAAACAAAGCCGAGCTGCTTGAATTTTTATGCCAGGAGTGGCATAAAGTCACCCAACAGCAATGTGGAAGACTAGGAGAGACGCATGAAAACTGTGATCGAAAATCAGGGTTATTCCACCAAATATTGATTTCTGAACTCTTGTGTTATTTAATATTTTACAATATTTTTATTTAGAATTTGGGAGAAATGTTGTCAGTACTTTATAGAATAAAACAAAAATGTTCATTTTACTCAAACACATACCTATATATAGTAAATCCAGAGAAACTGAAAATTTGTGTGTCCAGCTCCAAAACCGCTCCAGTGAGAAATCATTAATATATGATTTCTTTACCATCATTGGTGTTGTGTTGTTACACATAACTAATTATATTAAAGCAACTAAATCTAATGTTAAATATTATTACTGCAATAAGTGGTATTGTGACAAACATCTGATTTAAATTGGGGTTCTCACAAAATAGCTCTGCGATGAATGACTAATGAGAGATTGAGTGCACCTGGCATAACAGCTTGAACTGTCTGTCGCTCCACACACCGTCTGATTATCGCTATTCACGTTACATCACGCATACTGCGATTTTTATTCGCATCTTTATTTGTTGTTTAATTCGTTTTTACATCCGTTGAAGTCTCTTTGCCCTCTCTGTCTCTATAAAGCGAGTCTGAAACACTACCGTAATGACTCCTGGGCACCTTACAAGTCACGCATTGTATTTGGATGAATATATGTAATTCATCCAAATTTTAAAAATAAACCGCCATATTCATCTGAATTACAGCATGTCTGAAAGTGTCAATTTGCGAATGTTTAGAATTGCCAAGAACTCACCCTCCAGTGGTCGCAATGTCTTCATTCTAGGGATGAGAAAGTGCTCATTCTTTAGAGTGGTAGTGTGTGATACCTGCATACTGAGGAAAAAAAAAAAAACGATCACCCTGAATCTAGGCACTATTGGCCGATCGCCGATCACAGATTTAATACGAAGAACAGCCGATCGCGATCGGTGGCAAATCGATCGGTGCATCCCTAACTACAAGATTTACTATAATATATATAGTATAGTTCAAGCATGATTTGGGTTGTAAAACCATAATAACCACAATGTATAATTGTTTTACTAACATATTTAACCATACTATTTGTAAGAAAACCATAGTAATACAGGAAACTAAATCAAACCAAAACATTACTATACAAAATGGTAAATTTGTGGTACATGAATTAAAGTCATGATTATCATTACAGTTTTACTATTATAAACAATGACACATTTTTGTAAGGGCATTTTTTTATTTATTTATTTTATTTTATTTTATTTTTTTTGGGTAGGGTCAATGACACATTCCACAAATAAGGCTTTTTAGCAGAATCATTTTGATTTTTATTGCCCCAGTTTTGGTTTTCTTGTATTATTACTATATGGTCAGCAAACACAAAACGTTTTTACAACGTTTCACAACGTTGCAGTTTGGTTGCAGTTAGGTAATGTTGCAGTACAACGTTTTAACGTCCCAGAAACAACACCTGAACAACACAGCCAAAACAAAACGTTTTAAAAACGCTGTGAAAGTACCAACCTTTAATGTTTTCTTTTAATAGACAAAAAACGTAAATATAACGTGTTTTTAATACGAAAATATAACCAGACCAAAATGCAAATTTTGTGGGACTTTTTATTTAGGTGTTAAAATAACATAATTTGTACGTTTTAATATGACGTTTAAAGTACGTCATAAAATACAAAAATACAATAAGACCAAATTACAACATTTGTAGACGTTTTATTTAGGTGTTGAAATAATGTAATTTGTACGTTGAAATAAGACGTTAAAATACGTCATGAAAATACCAAATTACAACCATGCCAAATTACACCGTTTGAGGAACTTTATGTCTGTATTTTAATTTAGTTATGTAAATGGTGATTAGTCACAGTTTTACTCTCTGGCTGGAGGAGAATTTTTGAAAGACTGCACGAGGCATAGGCTACATTTGGCCAGAGGAGTGCGCACGAGACACATCTCTCTGCGGCAGAGCCTCGCATCTGCTTCAAGAGTCAGGACATGGTATATGAATTCCAATTTTGTCTTACAGAATTGTCAATTTTGGTTTTTCTGAAGATGAAATTTTGAAAGATTAAAAATCTAATTTGTTAAATACCATAGGCTCATAAACAAATGGCTCTTTTTGATCTTCAAATATGAACAAAAATTCACTTTGACTCTCTCTCTCTATCTCTCTCTCTCTCTCTCTCTCTCTCTCTCTCTCTCTCTCTCTCTATATATATATATATATATAAACAGCCAGAACATAAGCCTATGAGGCGGGCACATATGGACTTATTAAGTGCGCTGTACTGTGAAAATGTATTTATTTAATCTATCCCTGTGTTGTTCTGGCTTGTTGGGACAATGTTGTTGTTTGTTACTAACATTTAATAAAAAAATAAAATAAAATAAAATAAAAAAATAAACAAAATCAGCCTTGTGGCGACGTTGGGGCAGTTTACCAGCTAACGCTAACTATATGTTTCATGTTAAGACTGTGGACGTTTATGTTGGTCATCCTGCTGTACTCGAACATTTCTCAGCAGTTATTGTTTGCCATTTAGATTCATCTTTCCAACACAGATAATCGAAGAACTGCACATGCGCCAGCGCCACAAGATCAAGTTAGGAGATGCGGATGCCGCTGAAGAAAAGGTAGGCAGTTTAAATCTCATTTTCCATTGTATTACCCATGTTTTTGCCAATCTAACGTCATAAGTACTTCTTTAAATTTATATTAGAGTAATTTGTTGTGTTTTAATGTAAAAAAAAAAAAAAAAAACATTATAAAAACTCTGCTGGTAATTTTTTTCACCACAGTTTTCCATGAGGCGGCTTGAGGTAAAGGGTCTATGTGGGTGCCTCGTTCAAAAGTTTACATCCCTCTTTGATTCTTAAAATTGTGTGTTGTCTTCTTGAGTATCAATGCACCATTTGTAATAATTGCAACTAGGGCTACATGATTATGACGGAAATCATAATAGTAGATTATTTCCTTTGATGTTGTAATTGCAATTATTCATTTTGATTAATAGAATTTGCATTAAGCTACTTATTTTTGTGGGGCAACTGCATGTCACACTATCCAAAACATGCTGAGAATTGAGTTCTTAAATTGCTTTACTGCATGAAAAACCAAAGTACTCTTCAAATTTAGAATACTTTTACACAGAAATTGAGCAATGCAACAATGCTAGAATACTATATTGTCATTTCTGATATGACAATGGACTAATTTTAGCATCTTTGATTTGCTGTTGCATTCAAGGAATAGTTCACCCCAAAATGAAAATTCTCTCATTATTCACTTACCCTGATGCCTTCCCAGATGTGTATGACTGTCTTTCACACAGATTTTTAGAAGAAGATCTGAGCTCTGTTTGTCCTTATAATACAAGTACACAGGTACCAGCACTTTGACAGTCCAAAAGTCACATTTAGGCAGCATAAAAGTAATCCATGCGACTCCAGTCAGTCAGTTAATATCTTCTGAAGCAAATCGATAGAGTTATGTAAGAAACAAGCTGATAATTATTTTTTTTTTAAACTTTAAATCTGCGCTTCTGTCCAGGGCTCTGATGCTGTTTGAAATGGCAGTCTCTCATTTCTTGTTCTGTCTTAATTTTAAGCTTCCGAATTCTCACGTGAACTCGCCGATACGCCAACATCACGTGACAGCTAGGTGATGCGTCAGCTGCTGGCCGAAAGCACTTTTTAAGGTAAATAACATTTTAATTATTGTTTTATTTTTTACACAAATTTATCGATTGGCTTCAGAAGACATTGAGTTGTGTGGATTATTTTTATGCTGCCTAAGTGTGACTTTTGGACCATCAGAGTGCTGGCACTTGTCTACTTGCATTATAAGGACCTGACAGACCTCAGATCTTCTAAAAATCTTTGTGCTGAAGAAAGACAGTCATATACATCTGGGATGGCATCAGGGTAAGTGAATAATGAGAGATTTTCATTTTGGGGTGAGTTATTCCTCTCATGCGCCCAAATTATTTTGTAAACAGAAAATGTTGAGGTATTAGGAGTAGACCTAAATTAAATTATGTAATTGAAACTTCAAGATTAGTTAATTGTGGGAACTGTAATTGTAATGTCAATTTATTTATTTTATTTATTTACTGAAACTTCTCGAGATTAGTTAATTGTGGCCACTGCAATTGTAATGATGATTTATTTATTTTTTCAATTAATTGTGCAGCCGTAAATGCAACATCAATTTGTAGGTGAATCCGGAATGCTAATCAACACTTGGGATTCTCTTCCTACCCTTCCAATGGGATTTAATAATGGCAGTTAGGATGTTT
This sequence comes from Myxocyprinus asiaticus, assembly GCF_019703515.2. Classification (NCBI taxonomy): domain Eukaryota; kingdom Metazoa; phylum Chordata; class Actinopteri; order Cypriniformes; family Catostomidae; genus Myxocyprinus; species Myxocyprinus asiaticus. Next base: position 20,411,120 of record NC_059376.1, on the reverse strand, counting down.
TGTGCTACAACATAAATTACACACAGTCATACCTAAAACATGAATTTTGAAGTCGCATTGAAGAAACTTTTTATAAAACATGACGGCTTCAAAATTCACTTTTGAGGTATGACTAATTTATGTTGGAGAACAAAACAGCCATGTATTATCAAGGCCACAGACCTTATTTTATTTATAAATCCAAAACTGTCATTATAGAAACCCATAGAAAAATCCTCAGGGAACCCATGGAGATTTCTCTTCTAGAGTTTTGTACTACAAACTGAACAACTCTATTGTTAAACTGGATCTCAGCATAATATAGTGTAGCAACTGTTGGGAAGACTTCAAATGTGCAGAAGATGCTGGGAAATTAAAGAGCATGTTGTACCTGGAGGATTTTTTTAAGAACAGTGGGCAGCTTCACTGCTCAGGGCAAAGCAGGGACTTGTGCGCAACTATCACAAAGACACAAACGACCACTGATCATCAAGGAAGCAACACATATATTAAGAACCACAGGGATGTAAACATTTTAAACAGAATAATTTATGTGGGGATATTTGTAAATATCTGTTCTGTCAAATCGTTTGATCAGGGCAGCACTAAATAAATAAAAAATAAAAATAAAAAAAGCATTTTGATTATTTAAGGGGGATGCAAATTTATGCACTCAGCTGTATGCAAATATTACTCAGGGACATGAACACCTGAAAACTACAAGATTAGGAACATACTTTAAGAATTTAATGTTAATTTCAATAAAATTAAAATCATTTGTCCACAGTTTTTACATTTAATGTGTAACATTTCTTTTAAAATGCTTATGTTAAATGTATAACTTTGACATTAGTTAAGCTTGTCTATAGTTTGTTTAGTATTATAGGGGAGACCAGGGTTAGTTGTCAAATTTTTTTTATTTTATTTTTTTAGGAAAATCTTAACTGTAAAACAGTTGAGGCACAAAATGATTAATAAAACAACAAAAATTAAAAAGGTAATGTACAGAAATATCAAAACATAGTTTTGGCCAACAGATATTGTCATCAATAAATTCGATGTATTTTTGCCATACAACCTGGTCTGATAAATATGTGGAGTCTTCAGCTCATGTGAGCCTTGGCCTCTCCTATATATAGTTTTCAGTGCACAGATGTTAAGGCAAAGTTTAATTTCTATATGTTGTGAATAAATACAATAAGTAAATATGTTTTCTGTTTCACATACTTGCATATGCTGATGTAGCCTATGACAATTTGAATTCTGCAAATAATTATAAAGAAATGATAAAAAGACATCACTTTAGTAACATTTAGGGTGTGTTCACACTTGTAGTTCGGTTCTCTAGGTCCGGACCAAAAAAGAAAATGATACATTTAGTCCTGGTTCGCTTAGCATTCACACTTGCATTTTTAACACCGAACCTAACGATATGAAACAAAAGGCATCAGCAAAAAGTCACAACCTGATTGGACATCTTTTATGACATATATTTTGCGAAGGAACTTGCCGAACATCCATAACAATGCTGGCTGCTGGGCTAAATGTGTTCATTAGATTTATATATGTATATATGGTGGCATTTTTTTAGCAGCTGAGAACAAACGAAGAGCAAATAAAATGTGTAAAGGAGTCAAAACAGCGCCAGGAATTCCTCCGTTGCACACACAAATGAAGATATGCTTCAAGGATGGCTGACGCCTGTACCGAACTGTAATGGGCAACATAGCTCCTATGATGAGAAGAAACAGGTATGTTTGAGGTCAGTATTAGGCAAATTACTAACTGTTTTTGTCCGTTTAGACGTCTTTGGTCCATGTTGCGTTCATATATCAATCGAACCGCACCAGAGTTCGTTTGGAAGAGGACCAAGACCCACTATTCAGGCGGTCTCGGTCCGCTTGTTTGGTGCGCACCAAGGTTCGGATGGCAGCGTTCACACTTGTTCAAATGAACCGCACTAACAGAGCAATCGAACCACACCTGCCAAGTGTGAACACACCCTACACTTGGCAGGTTTGGTTCAATTAAATTTTAAGTTCGATTAAAACTAACTCTGGTGCGATTGCCCTGTTAGTGCGTTTCATTTGAACAAGTGTGAACACTGTCACCTGAACCTTGGTGCGCACCAAACAAGTGGACCGAGACCGCATGAATAGTGGGTCTCGGTCCGCTTCCAAACAAACTCTGGTGCGGTTCGATAAGTGAACGCAACCTGGACCAAAGACGTCTAAACGGACCAAAAACATTAAGTAATTTGCCTAATACTGACCTCAAGCATACCTGGTTCTTCTCATCATAGGAGCTATATTGCCCATTACAGTTCGGTACAGGCGTTGGAACTGCCGTCAGCCGTCCTTGCAGCATATCTTCGTTTGTGTGTGCAACGGAGGAATTCCTGGCGCTCTTTTGACTCCTTTACACATTTTATTAGCTCTTCGTTTGTTCTCAGCTGGTAAAATATCACCATATATACATATATAAATATAACGAGTGCATTTCGCCCATCAGCCAGCATTGTTTTGGATGATCGTTAAGTTCCGTCAAAAACTATATGTCATAAAAGCTGTCCAATCAGGTTGTGACTTTTTCCTGATGCCTTTGGTTTTGTATCGTTAGGTTCGGTGTTAAAAAAGCCAGTGTGAACGCTAAGCGAACCAGGACTAAATGTATCAATTTCCTTTTTGGTCCGGAACAAGAGGACCAAGAGAACCGAACTACAAGTGTGAACACACCCTTAGTCTTTCTAGCACTGTGTAAGTAAGTAAACTCTAGAAGATAACGTGGTAAAAGCAATTTGACAACAGCATGTGTATTCCCAGGTTGAACGTGGTAAGCAGGTTTAAAAAACGTCACTAGAAGACGTGATAAAAACGTAAAAGCAATGGTTCTGCAAAGTAGGGGGAAAAAAAACGTTTTTATAACGTAGTTCGCTGGGATGATGTTAGTAAACTATGCTTCAGAAGATGAAAGTAGGGAACAAACATTTGGATAACACAGTAGCACAAGTCCCCAGCTGGAGGTGGTAAGTAGGCTCCTTGAACGTCAAAAGTCAATTTGTGGACGTGATAAAAATGTTATAACCATGTTCCAGCAACGTTAAAATACGTAGGCCTATATAACATGAAAAAAATCCGACATCTATGGAATTAAATAGGGTGGATTAGGGTAATGTGGGACACTTTTTTGCAATTCTGATTTGTGTAGCATATTTCCATATGAAGCCAAAACAATATATCAACACCTTCTATCATTATGAAATCCCCAAGATGTTCATTTATTAAATCAGAAGACAATTTTCAGATTTACATTTATGCATTTGGCAGACACTTTTATCCAAAGTGACTTACAGCGTACTTATTACAGGGACAATACCCCTAGAGCAACGTGCCTTGCTCAAGGACACAATGGTGGGGGCTGTGGGGATTGAACCAACAACCTACTGATTACCAGTTATGTGCTTTAGCCCACTACGCCACCACCACTTCATAAAATATTGGACTCAAAGGGAAAATGGTACATATATTAGTGTTCTCCCTGTCCTCTAAGGGGCTCCTGAGAATAGCCCTGTACTTAACACGTAAACTTTTACAGCCCTAGTTTTAAAATAATTAATAAATATTGAAATAAATAATACCATAAAAAAGTTCCATGTCCCCTACTACATTAACCTACCTGAAAGGCCCACTCTTTGGGGAAAAACTGGGGTATGCATCCCTTGTTTGTTGTTCATTACCATTTGAGTGATTTGTTTATTTATTTATTTTTTGATTACCTGTTGATGAGCTGCCATGCATTGGAAATGTAAGTTCTGCACCAGGGGCGAATGGGCGATTCTAGGATTTCAATCTTAGGGGGGCTCAGCCCCCAATTACACTATTAGATGTGCACATTTAATATATTCCACTCTTTAGCAAAGATTTTTTTTATTTATTTTTTTTTATTGTGTTCACATCATTCAAGATAGCTATCTAATATTCATTTAGAATATTGTAATTTTCTGTAATAAACACACTTATAAAGTTATTTAAAAAAAAAACTGAGACCGTTTAAAGGACCATTCAAATAATCATTTTATTTTTAATTTTTTTACATTTATTAACAAATAATGAAAAAAAAAGTGTTCATTATAGAAAATCAATAATTTCGCAACTGCTGTAGATTAAACTTATACCAAACACCACAAAAAACTATTATTAAAATAAGCATTTGTATTATATTATAAAATTTAGCTTGGTCGATCTTTAGTGGAGTGAATACACTCCAGATGATGTTTCTCTGTATGTCATTAACTCGTGATTCAAGTCTTTTGAATTGGTTCAAAAGAGAAAATCGATCTGAAAAAAGATTTTAATAGAATAACCCTGGTAAAATAAAGGTGTGTGTGTGTGTGTGTGTATATATATATATATATATATATATACACACACACACACCCACACAACTCAGCAAAAAAAGAAACGTCCATTTTTCAGGACACTATATTTTAAAGATAATTTTTTTTAAAATCCATATAACTTTATTTAGACAGCAACACCCCCCACTCAACAACTTTTGGGCCAGTTTCTATGTAAAATCGTGGGCCGATTTCTCTTCCCAATCTGCCCCTGACTGTAATTAAGTAGTTTTTCCCAGGAATTGTACTTTAAGTAGTTTTAAAATGGGATACTTTTACTTGAGTACATTTTAAGAGTTGTAACTTTACTTTTACTGCACTATTTTCCCTCTGTCTGTGTTCACTAGTTCCCTGTTCTGATTTTATTTTTATCCAACATCAGTGTGACTCCCGTCATATCAATGTCATGTGAGTTTAGCTTGTTTGTTTAAACCATTTGAGATGTCAGCATTAATTATACGTAATTTGAAGAAAGATATTGAGGTAAATTTCATATTTCTGCTTACTACATTTTCTGTAAATTAGCTATAACTGAGATTATTGGGCTGCTGTGAAAGATTTATAGAGTGTTAGCTTGGTGTGGTGATGGGGGTGGTTGGGGGGGGGGGGGTCCTATGTCTGTCTGCAGGAGAGAGAGAGTGGTAAGGCTCATCACCTGGGTTGTAATTATCTCTAACACCTGTCTCTTGTTATAGTGATGGCGGAGGAAGACTTAAAAGCCGCACCAACGCATCAGTTCGGGGGAGAGAGAGTGCGACCCAAAAGCACGATCTCGACGTGTATTGAGTGTATTAAAAAGTGTGTTATCTTATTGAGTGTTGTGAAGAATCTACATGAATTGAGTGCATTAAAAATACAAGATGCTGAAGGCAGAAAATAAAAGACTTGCCTGCACTGCTTCATTATCTCCTGGCTCCACCAATGCCAAAAAAGAACTGAACCTACTACACTCGGTTATAGGGCTGGAGAATAAAACAATCTCGATATTTATCAGAAAAAAATTAATTAAAAAAAAATCCTTGATATAGATGATAAACTTGAGTAATTTTCTATATTTAGTCTGTGTTCTACATCTAGACTAGGGGTGCTCATTACGTTTATCGCAATTGTAAGACAACCACTGGTTGATCTCGATAAAATCTAAAAGATTTACTTTTTATTTCCTGGCATCTGTGGCAGCGCACTGTTTGACTGATAGGTGGCTTATGTTTGTGCCCTTTACATGTGCATTTGCTCCTAAACTGTCAGACACATTTTATAATCCACCAAAATGCCCGACTTGGCCGGGTATTAATGTAAACACAGTCTAAATTGTGTATGTTCAATGTCTAAATTGAACGTACACAGTGGGACAAAAAGCGGATTTGTAGCAAAATGTCAGACTTGAATGTAACCGAATAGACCATTGTCTAGTGTGTCATTAAAAGGCTATTAATCAAACAACGAGAAAATGAGAAAACCACTCTCTGCTTTTGGCTGAATTACTTTAGTAGCTTTAAAAGTATTAATGTAATATAATAAAACAGTGACATTTTAATAATAGATTTTTATTTATTTTTTTTTTTTTATAATACTGACCCCTGATGTAGAGTGTGTGTTAATTTGAACAATAAATTACCAGGGAAGTAGAGATAATAAAATTATTTATAATTATGCTCAGCCTTTATCAAATGTTTCTAATGTTTGTAGAGCAATACTTTAGGCAGAATTGTCCCATTGTCACAAATACACTTGAGAAAATTGTGCATCATGCATTAGCATGAGAACACAACTATTTCTTGTTGTGAAATAGTTCACCCCCCCCCCCCCCCCCCATGTACTACTTAAAGCCTGATGTGGCCCCTGTACCAAAAAACTTTGCCCACCCCTGCTCTATACCCCCTTTATTGTGCGGGAGGTGACAAGTGACTGTCTTTTTCTGTTTTATTTTTTTGTTTTTGTTTTGGCATTCTTTTGAAAAATGCTATGCGCAACAATAAATTGCTCTGTCGGCATGAAGGGAAATTTAGACCCTACACAAACTGATTTTAAGGTAATTGCTTCACACTAAGACTTAACATGGTGATCAGTGTATTGAAAATAACTTTTTCATCTCTGTAATCATGTCTCCCTTTTTATTTTTTTTGGAATCAGATTCATGTAGTGTTTGTCATAGATAAGTGATGTATTTTTAAGGTTGCCCATCAAAAATACCTATAAAATACCAATATTTTTCATTCTTTCTGAATTTTTTTTTTTTTAAATTATGGTATGTAGGCTATATTTTGAAATTGCAGCGTACAGTTTATTACAAGGGGTCATCGGATTCACAACCCAACACTCAATACTCATTACTCATGAGTACTTTTAAAAAAGCTACTCTTTTACTCTTACTTGAGTAGTTTTTAGAACAGGTACTTTTACTCTACTCATACTACATTTTTGGGGAGTAACAATACTTGATGATTTTTCAGTACTCTTTCCACCCCAGGGGAGGGTGGACCACACTGTGTGCCCCCCTCTGATGTCAGCAGCCAATCATTACCCTGAAAATGATAGGTGGCAAACTGGAATATAAACAGTATCCTTCCTCGTCATGAAAGTATAAAGCATCCTTACAATCAGCCACACCTTTGTTCTGAAACTCCTTCTGGCATAGTAGGAGATGTAACAGAATACAAACCACCTTTGTACTGAGTCTCCGCTCCAGGAAGCAATAACAGTAACACCAAAATTTTCCGCCCGGCAAGCCAGGAGGCTATAACAGAAAATGTAACAGCAAAGACAATGACATATACAATTGTCTAAGTCACTCCACGAGAGACACTAACAGAATGACCATCCAATGTGCTGAGTCTCTGCTACACACACACAGAGAGAGAGAGAGAAAGAGAGAAAGAGAGAGAGAGACAGTAGAGTGATCAACCAAGTACCAAGTCTCGCTACAAGAGACTACAGTAATGCCAAGTTTGAAATCCCCATACCAGGAAGATAACTGTAGTGGCAAGGTTTAGCCCTGGCGAGCAAACCTTCTCTTCAAGTTTCATGTATCTGTGTGTTCCAGATGAAGAAACTTGCGCGACATAAGGGCTGTATATCTGCGTGTTCCAGATTGCAAGAACCCTCTCTGTATTTCCAGGAGATTAGCATTCCTCAGCTCCTTCATATCCAAGGCTGTATTAAATCACTATCCAAACCTCTCTCCAGAGACCTTGGCATTGGGGTATACTATCAGTTTATGATTATCTAATGTTCCTTAGATTGCATAACCTGTGTATCAAATGTCTACCAAATTATATTTATTTGTTTAAATAGAAATAAGGTTTCCACCTTACTGATGAACAGAAAAACAGCAATTTATCTCTACATAAGGTAATAGTCATACTTTGCCATTGCTACATCCAATTCAACCACTTGCATCTTTCCATCCTATGCACTATTATTTACCTATTCATTTATATTACTCTTTAATATATTAGTATATTTTGTAGTTTTTGTTAGTTATTCTTGTTTATCTTTTTGTAAATAAAAAAACATTTTATTACAACTGTGTTTTCCTTGTGTTGATGAGGCAGAAGGGCTCTAAAGGGTTAGGCCAAATCACACAAATCCTTCAGATTACTCAGATGACCAACTCCCTCGAATTTACATTGTTGGAAACTCGGGTAAATCTTCAACATGATTCTTTATTGTAGAAGATCAGGAGCATCAGTATACATGTCAGAACGTGTTGTCTCGGGCTGCAGTCAACAAGTCTGACTTCAGACTTATAAAGCCCTTGTAGCAGAGGGAGGCATACATTGCAATTTAAAGGCATTCAGTGGGCAGTCCTTATCCATATTGGCCTTAAACACAGGGCTGAAACAGAGGTAAGCAAATGTACCTCTGACTGTAAGCTCAAATAGACCTCATCTAGATAAGTATCACCAAATGGCTAAATGCCTTGTGAGCTCCAGCATGCCTAATGATAACTAGTATCAACAAAGGGTTTGATGCCCAACTGGTCCCGAGAACTAGAGACAGGTCAACATTCACGCACAGTTTGATTCTTATCAAGTATGAACTAAGAAACAGGCATCATTTATCTCTGCTCATCCTGAATGCTAGATGCAACACACACATTTATAAAAAGAAGCAGACAGTCAACTAATTTAAAAATGATAATCTTACATTTGTATTCCCACAACATATTCTAATTTACTGAATGGCCAATTTGAATAATTTTATACTGTTAAGGTGAAACTCCTTAACTGGTGCTCCGAGGATGGAGGGAGGGGCCATCTGATATTAATAAACACACACATATAAACACCTTAAGTGAAAATATGATTAAAAATCACCACCTACTTTGGTCTTGTGAGGCCCAATTCATTTCAATTGGTGGCTGTGTGATTCTCACTTCATACTGTATTTTGGTGCCCCTTGTGATGTCTAACTTAAATTTGAAATGAGTATTTGTATATCAACATAAGTCAATACACTAAAAGATAACAAGAGCTTAACTTTAGCAGGAAATGAAATATTGACTTGAGCCTGTAACCAATTGCATAGCAAAAGTGATTCCCCCAAGCCTGATTGCTAGTTCCCTATCTGTCACTCACTCGATGTTGTGTCGATGTAGTGACACTAGGGGTCACTCTTGGGAGCCCGAGACACCTCTGGTCTTTGATAAAAGGCCAATGAAAATTGGCGAGTGGTATTTGCATGCCACTCCCCCGGACATACAGGTATAAAAGGAGCTGGTATGCAACCACTCATTCAGATTTTCTCTTCGGAGCCGAACGGTCATGCTCATTGAGCTGAATACTACTGTTCATTCACCTCTGCTGGATCTGACGGCACATTTCAGTGGCTTCTCCCTCCTCTGCACTGGTGCACTGTAGAGAACGCCCCTGGGCGCTTCGGCAGAAAAACTAGAGAGTATATTTTCTGAAAGAGCTTTTTTCCCCTCTAAAAGAGTATATATTTCTCTAAAAAAGCGCACACACGGAACGTCTTTTTAAAGATGCCTTTCCGATTGTGTGTTATTCCTGGTTGCGGTCGTTATCTCTCAACTTCGGATGGTCATGATCGCTGTTTTCGTGTCTGGGGCCAACAAGACACGGTTCCTTGCTGCCCCCATTTCCCAGGCGGGTCTATTCGGCGACACCGTCGAGGACTTTGCCTAGCAGTTCTCGATGGTGAAGCAGCAGACGGAGGCAATCCGGCACATCCTGCCCCGGCACGGCTGAAGATCCCACACCCCATCTGCTCGTCACCAAGGGCGTCCCCCTGCGGTGACTGCACCGGCTCCGCCACAGCCCGCCCCTTTGGCCCAGCCCTGGCGTGGAGCCCACCGCAGGAAGCCGACGCCACCCATCTCACAGCCAGTGCCGAAGAACCCACGGAGGTCCTCAAAGCACCCCTGAGACGGGCGACCCAGGGACGAGGGAACCCACTCACGTGGAGCTGGTAGGAAGACCACTCCATCCCCCGGTGGAGGGCCGGGTGGAAAATCTTTTGTTGCCTTTTTGTTTGATTTTTCCGCACACCCAAGTGGCTGCGGAACCCAACAGTTCAGCAAAAGAGCGGCTTCCTTCCTCCCTGGGTCACATACCTGGTGCGTACGGTCGTCACCACGACTACCGTCCACGAGCTTTTTCTTGCAGGATTGGCACTCCAGCAGTGCCCTTTCCGCCCCTGAGCACCAAGCTGTGGCACACAGCTGCCCCCGATGTGGCAGTCTCCATGGGTTACAAGGACAGGCCTCTTCCTCCCCCATCCCAGGCTGTTCCGGGGGTGGTCACAAGGAGCCAGGTAAGTGCTTTGATGTCCCTAGACTCAGCATGGCCATGATGTGCTGTGGCACCTCGCGCTCTGCCCTGCCGCGAGGCCCCACCTGCCGGTACGTCCGACGACGTTGTCCCCTTGGTCCCCCTCGTGCGTAATTTGGACACGTAGCTCGCGCTTTCCAATCCATCGCGATGGATCCGGACTGTCCGACTCGGCTACGCGATTCAGTTCACCAGGTGCCCATCCAGGTTTACCAGGTGCCCGCCCGGTATTCACTTCACCTTGGTCAAGGGCGAAAACTCTGCCACCCTGCGCACGGAGATCGCTACCCTACTACGGAAGGACGCGATAGAACCTGTCCCTCCAGCTGAGATGAAGAAAGGGTTTTACAGCCCCTACTTCATCGTACCGAAAAAAGGCGGTGAGTTGCGGCCAATCTTGGACCTGCGAGTACTGAACCGGGCTTTACATAGACTCCCGTTCAAGATGCTGACGCAAAAACGCATTCTGGCGAGCGTCCGGCATCAAGATTGGTTCGCGGCGATAGACCTGATGGATGCGTACTTCCACATCTCGATCCTTCCTTGACAAAGACCCTTCCTGCGGTTCAAGTTCGAGGGTCAGGCGTATCAGTACAAAGTCCTCCCTTTCGGCCTGTCCCTGTCTCCTCACATCTTTACAAAGATCGCAGAGGCTGCCCTTGCCCCGTTAAGGGAGGTGGGCATTCGCATTCTAAACTATCTCGACGACTGGCTAATCCTAGCTCACTCTCGAGACATGTTGTGCACACACAGGGACCTGGTGCTCTCACACCTCAGCCAACTAGGGCTTCGGGTCAACTGGGAAAAGAGCAAGCTCCTCCCGGTTCAGAGCATCTCTTTTCTCGGATTGGACCTTTTCTCCTTGACGGCACGCCTTACGAACGAGTGTGCCCAGTCGGTGCTGGCCTGTTTGAAGGCGTTCAAACAGGGAACAGCGGTTCCACTGAAACTTTTTCAGAGGCTCCTGGGGCATATGGCATCCTTGGCGGTGGCCACCCCGCTCGGGTTGATGCATATGAGGCCGCTTCAGCACTGGCTCCAGACTCGACTCCCGAGATGGGCATGGCGCCACGGGACACATCATGTGGCCATCACGTCGGTCTGTCACCATCTTTTCAGCCCTTGGTCCGACCTCTCGTTTCTACGAGTAGGTGTTCCTCTAGAACTGGTCTCCAGGCGTGTCGTGGTCACGACAGACGCCTCCAAAATGGGCTGGGGCGCTGTTTACAATGGGCATGCAGCCGCCAGCCTCTGGACGGGCCCGTGACTGCAATGGCACATCAACTGCCTCGAGTTGTTGGCAATTCTGCTCGCCCTGTGGAGGTTCCGGCTGTTGAGCCAGGGCAAGCACGTGTTAGTTCGGACAGACAGTATGGCAACGGTAGCATATGTCAACCATCAAGGCGGTCTGCGCTCTCGTTGTATGTCACATCTTGCCCGCCATCTCCTCCTCTGGAGTCAGCAGCACTTCAAGTCGCTGCGAGCCACTCACATCCTGGGCAACCTCAACACTACAGCGGACATGCTGTCATGGCAGGTTACCCTCAGGGGAGAGTGGAGACTCCACCCTCAGGTGGTCCAGCTGATTTGGAGTCGATTCGGACGGGCACAGGTGGATCTGTTCGCCTCCCAAGAATCCTCCTACTGCCCGCTCTAGTACACCCTCACCAAGGCTCCCCTCGGCATAGACGCGTTTGCACACAGCTGGCCCCCTGGCCTACAAAAATATGCTTTCCCCCAGTGAGCCTGCTTGCACAGACCCTGTGCAAGGTCAGGGAGGATGAGGAGCAGGTCGTCCTGGTAGCACCCTACTGGCCCACCCAGACATGGTTCTCGGACCTCACGCTCCTCGCGACAGCTCACCCCTGGCGAATTCCCCTGAGGAAGGACCTTCTTTCTCAGGGACGGGGCACCCTCTGGCACCCGTGTCCAGACCCCTGGAATCTCCATGTCTGGCCCCTGACGGGACGTGGAAGACCTAAGCGGCACGATCACTCAGGTTAGGGCCCCCTCTACGAGGCGCCTGTATGCCTGGCATCTGTTCGCTAAGTGATGCGCAGTCGGATCAGTGCTTACCTTCCTGCAGGAGAGGCTGGAAGGGAGGCTGTCCCATTCCACCTTGAAGGTGTACATTGCCGCCATAACAGCACACCATGACACAGTCGACGGTAAGTCCTTAGGGAAGCACGACCTGATCATCAGTTTCCTAAGAGGCACCAGGAGGCTGAATCCCTCCAGACTACGCCTCGGGCGAGGTGTGGTCTTCGCTGTGTCTTCCGCTTCGGAGGGACACCCCCCAACTAGACCTGGCGGCCCAGTCGGATAATCCCCCTTCTTTTTTAGGGAGTGGAAAAAAAGAAGGGGAAAAGAGGCCACGACTGGTATAAGCCTGTCTCTGTCTTTTGGGTAGTTGACTTGTCCCCAAAAAGGGCCGTTCGACACTCATAATTATGTTGGGGGAGGTTACGTGTCAACCTGGTGTGCTGGCTATGAGGCACACAGTAGTCTGCCTACCACACACCGCCAGTTCATGTAACACAGTTCAGCAAGTTGTGGCGTTTCGTATAGGGACCCCTAGTGTCACTACATTGACACAATGTCGAGTGAGTGACAGATAGGGAATGTCATGGTTACTTGTGTAATCTCCGTTCCCTGATGGAGGGAACGAGACCTTGTGTCCCTCCTGCCACAATGCTGAACTACCCGCTGAAATGGCCGGACCTTATATTGGCTCCTCAGCATAAAACCTGAATGAGCGGTTGCATACCAGCTCCTTTTATACCCGTATGTCCGGGGGAGTGGCATGCAAATACCACTCGCCAATATTCATTGGCCTTTTATCAAAGACCAGAGGTGTCTCGGGCTCCCAAGAGTGACCCCTTGTGTCAATACATCGACACAATGTCTCAGTCCCTCCATCAGGGAACGGAGGTTTCACAAGTAACCATGACGTTTCCTTGTTTAGCTCACTGGTACTATTCATGAATAAGATTGGTTTGCCAAGGTGTTTATTAATTGTGATTACTAAGAAGCACTAGACCATGCATATTGTAGCATAGACCTCGCAAATTAACTTTTCAGATTTTTTTGCACATGTTGTAATTATTAATTATAACTATTTGCTACCAAAACTATAGCTATAACTATAACTATAGGGTTGATTCACCTTGTAAGTCTATAACTTTGTTTTAGAGTTTCTGTGTGAAACGTGTCAGGAAATATAAACAATGTATAGCTGATGCTGACATCTGTTGTCTTAATTGCTTAGATTTGCTTACACTGGTGTGGTAACTTGTTAAATGTTAGTTACTAAGGGCAGAATATTTATTAAAATGGCTGATCTAACAACACAGCTAAAAGCTGAAACAGTGGGCCAGACCTTAAAATGTGCATCCCTAATCAAGCTTCTATCTAGTTTAGTACCCTCAAAGTGATATGAAGCGGGATGTCAGTTTTGATAATCTCAGCTTGTTGAAATGCACATCTTTTATTTCACCGCAAAACACGGATGTCGCCACTATTAAGATGGCCTTCATTAATGTATGTTAAATATCAAACAAGTCTTTTATTCTGAATGACTTTTTATATCAAGATCATTGGACTTTTTATTCATCACTGAGACCTGGCTGAATCCTGGTGAACAAATGGCCCTGGGGGATCTAACACAGTCAGGCTTTGACTTTTTAAATTCCCCACTGTTTTTAAAAAACTCTTTTAAATGCAGAATGCTGCCTATGGCCATGTATTCCAGTTTTGAGGTCCAATTGTTAAAGATTGACTTCTTGGGTCCTGCTTTCTGTGCACTTGTGTACAGACCTCCCAGATTTAATAAGGACTTCATCCATACATTTTCGGAATTTCTCTCTGGACTGGTGTCTCGTGATGACAGAGACTCCTGATTCTTGGGGATTTTAACATTCATATATGCTGTCCATCAAAACCTCTGGTAAATGAATTTATAAAAATCTTTAAATTTTGTATGACATGTCACTGATCCTACTCACAATATGGGTCATAAATTAGATCTGGTGTTATTGTATGGTCTTTCTGTGTCCAACTTAGAGGTCTTATGGTGCTTTTCCACTGCACAGTACAGCTCGACTTGACTCTGCTCGCTTTTTGGGGGTTTTCCACTGTGGATAGTAACTGGTACCTGGTACTTTTTTTTTTAGTACCACTTCGGTCGAGGTTCCAAGTGAGCCGAGCCGATACTAAATAGGATGTCAAAACCTTGCAGATTACTGATTGGTCAGAGAGAATCAATAAGCTAGATGGCAGGTTAGCTTAACCTTGTGCGTCGTCTTTGAGCTAACACAGTGATGTCCTAGTCTGCACTTTGGTGTATGATTTTGTAGGGCTTTACTGGTTGTTTAGATCAGTGTTACTATCAGAAATAATTAATAATTAATAATTATTTCTGTAGTTATTAATCAATATTTAAATTAATTAATTGGATCTAACTCATTAAAACCTCATATGGGACTCCAGTAAATGTAGTGTGCTACGTTTAGGAGCAAGTTTGGTTATTAGCAATAATTAATAATTATCAAAGATAATTATGAATTATTAAAATCAATAGAACATTGATGAGAATCAATGTTAGCTTTTTTTTAATCCTTTAAATCAACAGTTATCAAAGATAATCGTTAATTGTTAACGTCGATGAAACATTAATTAAAATTAACACTAGCTTATTGATCATTCAAATTCAATCAAAGATAATTATCAATTATCAAAAATCAATAGAATATTAATAAGGATTAACATTGACGGGGCACCACCCTGAAATCAGGGACTAATAACCGAATATTAAAACAGTCTCAATATTAGATTGTTTTCTTAGGAAAATCGACGTCCGAAGAATATCGATTTTCGGGAAAAAAAACAATGAATGAAGGTTTGAATCCGAGCACTGACATCCCGTCAGCATGACACAGGCATATGCAAAACAAACCAAAACACTTCTCTTTGTAATATAAACAAAAGTTTATTTATGCAGTAATATCAATTAATAATTAATACAAT
Organism: Myxocyprinus asiaticus; assembly: GCF_019703515.2. NCBI lineage: Eukaryota > Metazoa > Chordata > Actinopteri > Cypriniformes > Catostomidae > Myxocyprinus > Myxocyprinus asiaticus. The sequence goes on along the minus strand of NC_059376.1, from coordinate 20,395,928 downwards.
GCAGTCAATAAACGTCCGACTTACAACTACAAACTAAACAGTGACATGATTAGATATGGAAATAAAAATAATCCTATAACACATAAGGTGTGTGTGTGACAGTGTGTGTGTGTGTGTGTGTCAGTGTGGTTAGTGAGAGAGAGAGAGAGAGAGAGAGAGAGAGAGAGAGAGAGATTATTCAGTGACAGCCCGAAAGCCGAGTTCGCGATAGCTGGAGATAAAGCAGCCGTGTTCATCACTCAGAGAGGCGGTTTTACGAGCGGGGCTTGTAAAAGTCCTGCGTTATTTGACTCTAATGGATGAACTCAGTTTCTGTCTCGCCCGCGATGGCGAAAATGCACCACAATCCAATTTGGTTGGACCACAATACAGCAAAACAAATTCGTGATAATTAATACCCTGTGTATTAATAATGATCGGACATGGCGATCCGTAAACTGTACAAGCAAAAACCTTGAAACACAAGAATAACACGCTATAATATTCTATCTCTGCCCAGACGTAACCTCTTACTTGAATCGCATGAGGACACAGGTAGAATGTGTTTTCCTCCGTCCTTTAACTTTGACCCGGTTCCTTGAGGCTCACGCTGTCGGCGGGCGGTACGGCTGTTGATTCTCGGCGGGCGGTACGGCTGTTGATTCTCGGCGGGCTGGCGGAGAACTCAGAAATGTCAACTTGACTGAAGATGGAAGAGAAATCTTTAATCTCTTCACTTCTGTAGGCCAACGGATGAAGATGCGAATTGCTCAGCGGTCTCCTTCGGATCCGTTAGAGTGTTCGGTTGAACACAGAGTTCTCTCAACTCGTCCAGCGAGATGGAGATTGTATGGCTACAGTTTCAAGTCGGACATTACTTCCTTATGCCACGAGGCTGCACCGGAGAGCAGCAAAAAGCTACGTCCGTATTCGGTGAACTAAGTCGCTGGAAGCAACTCTGGAAGCATTTCAGAATTATTTGAAGTCCTGATGATGTCATGTTTGAGGGACGTTCTGTGGTGTGCCTCATCCAATAGGAGTTGAGCGCTCGATCCTTTAGTGAGCAAGGCTTCATGGATCTGTAGTCTGTTTTGGACTCCCTTTGTTTGAATTTGGCGCGATTTTTATCAGTAAAATTTACGACTTAGAAGGTGGGGGCTTGAGTTATGTTTTTATGACTGTTAGGCCTGCCTTTGTCTTCTATCTGAACACATGAGGCCCAACAATTTCCCAAACTCTACTGTTTTTTCTTTTAGCTGTATTTTGTCTTGCTGCCGTCAGCCTCTTTTGAAACAAAGTTTGTCGTCTTGCTGTGAAATACAGCCACATGCCGAGAATCAAGAACAACATTCCTTCAATATCCTCCATTGCTCCTTTGTTGTGTGTTTGTGTCACGTTTAAGATGATGTCACGGCAGTAGAGGCAGCGCAACTATGACGACCAGCCTATAATCCCACCCACGTTGAGGCTGCACTAAACTGCAGTGGAAAAGCAAGCTCAAAAAAGTAAAGCAAGCAGAGTTGAGTCGAACCGTAACATGTAGTGGAAAAGTGCCATTAGATATTGACATTTCTGACCATTATTCAATAATGTTTGAGTCTGTGTCTACATGTCCTCTCCCTACTTTATCTCAGCCCTTACGTCACTCCTGGTCCATTCACTCGTCTACTGCCAATCTTTTTTCAGAATTGTATATATTGCATTTCGCAGATGATGTCTTAGTTGGAATCGACACTGAATCGTTGGTTAAAGTTTTTAATAAATCTTGTACTTTTACACTTGATAATGTCGCTCCGCTCAAGCCAAGGAGAGTTAAGGGTGTTTCACAGCCTTGGTTAAATGATGTCACCCGCGCTCTCAGACAAGCTGTGGACAAGTGCAGAAAAGTTGAATGCAAGTGGAGATGAGACAAGCTTCAGGTCTCTTATGATATTTTAAAGGAGTATTTAACAAACTACTGTATCAGAGAGCTGTAAAGGAAGCTAAAGCCAAGTTTTTCTCTACATTAATCTCTGATAACACAAATCGACCAAAAATTTTGTTCAAAAGAATTGATTCTGTTTTAAACCCAACTAAAAATGCTTTTCTGGATGCCACCCAAGAGAACTGTGAAACATTTTAAAACTTCTTTGCTCACAAAATTAAGCAGGATAAAGGTGCGATTGTACCTGCACAATTTGATCAACCACTAATTCCTTCCCTGTCCAGCTCCCTGACTCACTTTGAACCAGTTACATCAGAACAGTTAGCAGATGTAGTCTCTAAGATGAAGTGTTCCAGTTACAAGCTGGACATTCTTTCTCCACGCCTTCTTAAAGAAATTTTCAGCTATAATTAACAGCTCATTAGCAAGTGGATTTGTTCCAAGTAGTTTTAAACATGCAATTCTACACCCTTTGTTAAAAAAAAAAAAAAAAAAAAAAAAAATTTTTGGATCTGGCAATACACAACAATTACAGACCAATCTCCAAATTGCATTTATTTCCAAGATTTTGGAGAGAGTTGTTTATTCGCAGCTCTACTCCTATCTAAATACATTTAACATTTTAGATATATTTCAGTCTGGTTTCAGACACTTGCACAGCATTGAATCTGCATTGTTGAAGGTCACTAATGATATTTTACTCTCCATGGATTCAGGTTCACCTGTCGTCTTAGTTTTATTAGATCTCAGTGCCACGGTTGACACAATCGACCAAAATATTCTCCTCAATGGCCTAGAATGTATGGTTGGCATCCAGGGGATGACCCTCGAGTGGTTTTCCTCCTATCTAAAAGAAAGGATGTTCTCTGTGAATTTAGGTAATTTTTCTTCTACTTCAGCTCAATTACAGTGTGGTGTCCCTCAAGGGTCAATCTTAGAACCCTTGTTATTTTCACTGTATATGCTTTCTCTGAGCTCTATTTTTAATAAGTACAGCATATTTTATCACTGTTATGCTGACGATTCCCAATTTTATTTCCCAGTGAGTGTAGACAAGAATTGTTCATCTGAGAACGCCCTAAATTGCTTCAAAGATATTAAACATTGGCTGGAAAACAATTTCTTGCAATTAAATAAAAGCAAAACCGAAATTCTGATTTTAAGTTCCTCCATGTCCTACTTACCAGGCCTGAGTGATTTTAGACTCATCATTACTTTTCAATAAGCAGATCAGTGCTGTTGTCAAGGGTAGCTTTTTCCACCTGAGATCTATAGCTAAAATAAAACATTTTCTTCCCCATAAAGACTTGGAAATTGTGCTCCACTCACTTATTTCATGAAGGTTAGACTATTGCAACTCATTGTACATTGGTCTGCCCCAAACTGCGTTATCCCACCTACAGCTTGTTCAAAACACGGCAGCTAGGCTTTTAACAGGGTCAAGAAAGAGGGATCACATTTCCCCGGTTTTAGCATCTCTACACTGGCTTCCAGTGAAATTCAGGGTCGATTTTAAAATTTGGATTTTTGTCTATAAGGCACATCTGGTCTCACACCCCAATATATCAGTGACCTTCTACACCCTTACTCCCCAACCAGAGCACTCAGGTCTTCTGATCAACTTCTATTGAAGGTTCCTCGTTGCCGCTATAAATCTAAGGGTGACCGTGCCTTTTCTATGATAGGTCCAAATCTATGGAATAGTCTCCATTTCCATTTGAGGTCAGCTTCATCATTAGCCATTTTTAAATCGTCTTTAAAAACATATTTTTATTCTGTGGCTTTTGAATAGATCAGTGAATAGGTTGAAATGGATTAATACATGATGTTGTATTTAAATGTTTTTATTTATTTTATTATGTTGCATATTTAATTTTAAATCAATATGTTTTTCTATATTTTGTTTGTTTGACCTTTAAAGCACTTTGGGTCAACTTCTGTTGTTTTTAAATGTGCTCTATAAATAAAGGTTGACTTGACTTGACTTGACTTGACTTGACTTAATTGGCCTGTTCAACTTACTCGAGCCATAGATAAAATGTCCCTTGCCCAAGAACAAGACCAAGATAGAGATCTAAAGTTCCAATAACTTAGAAATAAACTGGCTGATCTACATAGAGAGAGACAATACACAATTGAGAGCAGAAACTGTTAGATTGTCAGCAAAGCTTGGAGATCTGCATTGTGTCATTCACAGCCAGAATATAGACATGACCACTTTGCAAACAGAGTTGGTGCAAACCAAGAATGACCTGTCAGTACAGACAGAGAAGCTAAGTGTTCACAGCACTAGTGAAATAAGGCCAAAGCTGAGTTAAGATCAGCTTTGCTTGAAATATCTGAGCTGAAAAATCATCTACAATTAGAACATAAGACTTGTGAAATGTTGAAGCAACAACTTTCGAAAACAATGTTAGGGAAGAATTAAGCAGAACTCATGCAAGGTTGAAAGAAGAACAACACAGTCATGACAAGGCTGCAGATAGAGCTCATGAGTTGGCATCTAAAGATGGTGTAGAAAAAGGATGAGTGATTTGGAGATAGGTAGGCACTGCCCCGCTCCTTTGTCTCAACAGGAACATGTTGCCAGGACAGTGATGATGTCACGGCCTCTAGTGGCCTAACTGTGAGAGCTAATACTAATCACCCTTATGGAGCACAGACTTCCCCACAATGGAAAGAACTTGTTGCCCTCTCGCTAAGCTTCCAAACATACTACCATCTAGAGACAGCTGACTGAATGCACTGAGAGAATTGGCACGTGACAATGAAGTGTTCAACCCGTATACTCCTGGAAACAACATAGATCTACAGTATATCTCAGAAATGTAGATTTTGCTTTGACCTACTTCCCTTACACCACTATGCCAGACAAACTCCTTCTGCTGACAAAAACCACAGCACAAACTGTCCAAGGATTTAGAAAAAGGCAGAGCCCAGCTATCACTAACAATTATTATGTATTTTGTAAAGCCCTTGTAGCAGAGTATACCTTGTATTTAAATCCATCTACCTCTCGTTTTTCTCTCCTCCAAATTAAACAAGATCGGCATGAATCTTCCAGAGAGTATTATGAGCGTTTATGAAAAATGTATTTGGCTGGAAAAGATTTCCCCAGGGCAGAGGAGGATGTCATGCTTAAGTGTCTGTTTGCGAGCAACCTATATCCCACAATTAGGAAGTCTCTCATACACTTGATAGAGATTGACCAGATGTCTGTAGGAGAATTGAAGCAGCTTGTGCTGCGAGCATGGGAAAGGGAGAAGGTATGCACAGACAGAAAATACAGAGAATCAGGTCATCCTGTGTCAGAACTTGAACATAACAGCCAGACCCCCTTCAGATTATAGTATCAGAACTTCCTCACAGGTTTTCCCATTACAGGAATTACAGCCACTCCTCCCAGTCAAAGTCTTCCAGCAGAGCACCCAGTGCCCTAAGTTTTCAGGGGACACAACAATGACAGGCATGCCCCCAGACAGAAAAACAGACATGGCAAGGACTGAAATGAAGGATCTAGAAATAGGAAACATTTTGCACAGATCTGCTAAATGTTCACTGAAGCTATGAAAGATTTCAAGTCTGAGAAGCATGCATCCAGGCAGAACAGAGATCTAGTCTGGTCAGGATGACCAGGTTGGGGACCCCTATCCCTCTCCACCCAGCCTGCATCTCACATGTTTGGGGGGACAGCCAGGAAAAGGGGGGCATTCCATTAATAAGCAGGGCCTGTCAGAGTCAGCAAACACATAGACCCTGTATCTTTCAGACATCACCTTCAGCCAGAAAAATGTTTGCCATTTTAAAGAGTTTAGACTTTCCACTCTATCTCCACGGACCACAGGGGGGTTATGACCTTATTTCCACATGACAAGCCCTATGGAACCCCAAAGAAGGGGGGTCAAATTCAACATATGAGACACTCCATCAACTAGTTCACTGTCTAAGTATTAAGCAAGACATTGCTGATCATCTTTAGGGTTGTCTAATTTGTTGTCAAGTTCAGCCATCCAATTTCCCTTACAGGGAACCTCTACAAAAGAGAGAGATAATTTGATTGGACCTCTGTAAGTTGATACACAAGTTACATAACAAATGGGGGTTCCGCTCTTGATAATGTGGCAGTAGATAAATCTCTTCATACTTGGTACCAAATGAGCTAGTTGAGGTTCTTTTTAATCTGGCATTGCAGTGAAACATGTAACCAAAGCAATCTGGCAATGCAGTGAACCATGTAATCAAAGTAAGTACACTTAGCTTACAGCTTGGATAGTGCTATACCAAATCAAGGCTTTTGAAATGGAATCCAGCTCCTTCCCTCTGTAGCGTAGCCACCGAACTGGCAGTGGAAGAAGTTGCTGTCAACAAACTCATTGATTGATCAAGCAGAACGTAAATATATTACTATCCAAACTTCTTTTCAGAGACCTTGGCATTAGGGTATACTATCAGTTTATGATTAATGTTCCTTAGATCGTATAACTTGTGTATCAAACGTCTAGCAGTGGCAACTGCTTTAAGACAACACGGGAAGCACGGCTTCCCTTAAAATTTCATTAAAATTGCACAATGACATGTTTATCAAATTGCATATAACTATATATATAACTCTAATTATTGCAACAAAAGTGTGCAACATCATACAACACTTTTGTGATGTTCATTCCATTTTTGAAATCTTTGCAAATTTATTAAAAATAAAAAACGAAAAAAAATCACATGTACATAAGTATTCACAGCCTTTGCCATGACACTCAAAATTGAGCTCAGGTGCATCCTGTTTCCACTGATCATCCTTGAGATGTTTCTACAACTTGACTGGAGTCCACCTGTGGTAAATTCAGTTGATTGGACATGATTTGGAAAGGCACACACCTGTCTATATAAGGTCCCACAGTTAACAGTGCATGTCAGAGCACAAACCAAGCCATGAAGTCCAAGGAATTGTCTGTAGACCTCAGAGACAGGATTGTATTGAGGCACAGATCTGTGGATGGGTACAGAAAAATGTCTGCAGCATTGAAGGTCCCAATGAGCACAGTGGCCTCCATCATCCATAAATGGAAGAAGTTTGGAACCACCAGGACTCTTCCTAGAGCTGGCTGCCTGGCCAAACCGAGCGAATGGGGGAGAAGGGCCTTCGTCAGGGAGATGACCAAGAACCCGATGGTCACTCTGACAGAGCTCCAGCATTTCTCTGTGGAGAGGAGAATCTTCCAGAAGAATAACCATCTCTGCAGCACTCCACCAATCAGGCCTGTATGGTAGAGTGGCCAGACAGAAGCCACTCCTCAGTAAAAGGCACATGACAGCCCACCTGGAGTTTGCCAAAAGGCACCTGAAGGACTCTCAGACCATGAGAAACAAAGATTGAACCCTTTGGCCTGAATGGCAAGCGTCATGTCTGGAGGAAACCAGGCACCGCCCATCACCTTGCCAATACCATCCCTACAGTGAAGCATGGTGGTGGCAGCATCATACTGTAGCGATGTTTATTTCAGTGGCAGGAACTGGGAGACTAGTCAGGATCGAGGAAAAGATGAATGCAGCAATGTACAGTGACATCCTTGATGAAAACCTACTCCAGAGCACTCTGGACCTCAGACTGGGGCGACGGTTCATCTTCCAACAGGACAACGACCTTAAGTACACAGCCAAGATAACAAAGGAGTGGCTCTGTGAATGTCCTTGAGGGGCCAGCCAGAGCCCAGACTTGAACCCGATTGAACATCTCTGGAGAGATCTGAAAATGGCTGTGCACCGACGCTCCCCATCCAACCTGATGGAGCTTGAGTGGTCCTGCAAAGAAGAATGGGATAAACTGCCCAAAAATAGGTGTGCCAAGCTTGTAGCATCATACTCAAAAAGACTTGAGGCTGTAATTGGTGCCAAAGGTGCTTCAACAAAGTATTGAGTATAGGCTGTGAATACTTATGTACATGTGATTTTTATTTATTTATTCTTTTTTTAATTTTTAATAAATTTGCAAAGATTTCAAACAAACTTCTTTCACATTGTCATTATGGGGTATTGTTTGTAGAATTGAGGAAAATATTGAATTTAATCCATTTTGGAATAAGGCTGTAACATAACAAAATGTGGAAAAAGTGAAGCGCTGTGAATACTTTCCGGATGCACTGTATCTGAGTTCCTTTCTTCATCAAAACAGAATTTAAGATTTTAGGATTTCATTTCAGGCCTCCTTTAAACAATGCAAGTGAATGTACTCAATATTTTGATGGACCAAAATGCATATTTAGGGTGCATCAAAATAATCCACACGACTCCAGTCGACAAATAAAGTTCTTCTGAATCCAAACGATTGATTATTTTTAGAAACAAAACAATACTTATATACTTTTTAACTACAAATGTTCGCTTCCGTACATCTCTGTGGCGCGCTCATGAGAGGGATGACGTAAGCTCGTTGGTAAGGTCACGCATCACGTGGAGGAGGCAGGAAGCACGTCATTGTTTACAAGAGGAGCGCTGTACAAAAGTTTAATTGTCTTTGCTGTAGATTTGTATTTGTATAAGTGTATTGTTCAAAATGGTCGTTTGGTGTGTGTATCCTGGATGCTTCAACCTTCAGAAACCCCAAAGAAAATGCATGCCGGGAAAAATATAAACTTTTCATTGGTTTCACTATACATGATCATGAGATATTGAAGCTCTGGCTTATTGTGCTGAACCTGGATATCAGTACACCCCTACATTCTCTCAAATATTGGAGGATGTGCAGTGAACAATTTACCCCTGAGGATTTCAGACCATCGAAAGAAACAAAGGGTCGATATCTGAATTCATCGGCTGTGCCCGTGTTGTTTTTCCAGCGAACTCAGGTATGTGTGAAAACTTTGTCATTGTCATGCCTCCCTCGGGCTCTGCACCTCCCTCGGTGCTCTGCTCCTCATCACCCAATTTCTAATTCTTTGGGGCAGTGGTGGCTCAGCAGTTAAGGCTCTGGGTTACTGACCAGAAGGTTGGGGTTCAAGCCCTAGCACTGCCAAGATGCCACTTGACCCTAACTGGCGCCGTATTATGGCTGACCCTGTGCTCTGACCCCAGCTTAGTTGGGATATGCAAAAAAAAAAAAAGAATTTCACTCTATATATGCAAAAATGTATAATGTGTGACAAAATAAAGGCATCTTCTAATTCACCAATCGAAGAACTTCTAAATCCTCCAGCTGAGCTGTCTTCAATATCTGCACCTTAAACTCATATAACATGGATTCCCAAGATAGTCTTCTGGATTGCCTCTTGAGTGCTAGCTATATCTGTGTCCTACAGAGGAAGATCCACAGTGTATTAGCATTTAAAATGATTGAAAATACAGCTATTGTACAGGCAAATGTACTCACAGTATACTCCCTAATAAGACTGTTAGGATCTTTACTCAGATAGACAAGGAGACATGGGCATGCATTCTCTCTTCACATCAATGTCGTCAAGGATGAGAATTACCCCCCCCCCTCCCTGTAATTCCCCCCAAAAATTATTATTCTCTCATGATTTACTCTAACCTATACTGTCTCAAACTCATATTACTTTCCTTCTTCAGTGGAAGATATTTTGATGGAGATATGATGTGAATATACCCAGAGAATTTAAGTCAATGGAGACCAAACTTTCAAGCTCCGAAAAAAGCACATAAAGTCAGCATAAAGGTAATCCATAAAACTCCAGTGGTTTAATCGATGTCTTCTGAAGCGATCCAATCGGTTATGGGTGAGAACCGTCCAAAATATAATTGTACATCTTGCCATTGCAGTCTCTGGGCACAATTATAATTTCAAGATCAATTACACCTGCTAGGAAGTTTACTTGAGCTTGAAATCATGATCTCCATGGAGACTAGATTTATAGTGAAAAAAGGAGTTATATTTTGGTCTGTTCTAACCCGAAACCAATTGGATCGCTTTAGAAGACATGGATTTAACCACTGGAGTTTTATGTTGCCTTTATATGCTTTTTGGAACTTGAAAGTTTAGTCCCCATTCACTTGGACTGAACAGATATTTTCACATCATCTCTCCATCAAAATATCTTCGTTTGTGTTCAGCAGAGGAAAGAAAGTCATAAATGCTCGAGACAGCATAAGGGTAAGTAAATGATGAGAAAAATATAATTTGTGAGTGAACTATCCCTTTAAAGGTACAGTTCACCCAAAAATGAAAATTCTCTCATCATCTACTCACCCTCATGATATCCCAGGTGTCTATGACTTTCTTTCTTCTGCTGAACAAATTTGAAGAAAAATAGAAGAGTATTTAAACTCAATCACATGTTCAGTTGTTCAGTCTGTGTCATGGGCATCAAGAGGATACATTTTTTTTTTTTTAAATTTTACTCATTGTTCATCTGTCTTATTTCGGACAGAAGTGTTACTCTGACTGCCTCCAGAGTTTCAGCTGTCCTTATTCACGCTAGCGCCATCTTGATTTTTAATGGGAATGACTACAAGGCTGTGAAGGATAGACTTAACATCTCTTCAATGGCACGAACGGTATAAAGCTGTATAAAGTTCCTTGATCACATCTGATTTTCCACAACTCATGTTGTCTGGAGTTTTTTGTATACTGAATGTTCTTGAACAGATATTTTATCAATGTTTTGTCCTCGGTATGATCCAAAAACACTTTAAAATGCAGTGCAGCCAATTGAAGAGACTGTAAGTCTATCCCTCACTGCCTCATTGTCATTCCCATTAGAAAACAAAGATGGCACTAGCGTGAATAAGGTCTATTGGAAGGGAATTTTACATTTCCACATGTCTGGAAGAAAAAATACACAAAAGCATGACAAAGTTTATGTTTTTGCCAAAGGCAGATGACAACTAATGTAACTAGATATGCAAAACTTATTTACACAAAATACAAGTCAAATAATCAGTTTAAGTGAAATTAACTGTTGTAAATTCACATATTGCTCCAAGGGGTTGGACCATATGGCTATCTCATGATTCATTTCGATGTATGTTCACGATTTAATATAATCTCGACACACACACACACACACACACACACACACACGTTGGTGCAGCTATCATTATGAGGACTTTCCACAGACATAATGATTTTTATACTGTACAAACTATAGATTCTATCCCCTAACCCTAACCCTACCCCTAAACCTAACCCTCACAAAAAACTTTCTGTATTTTTACATTTTCAATAAAACATCGTTTAGTATGTTTTTCTAAGCAATTTAAATTATAGGGACACTAGAAATGTCCTTATAAACCACATTTATAGCATAATACCCTTGTAATTACCATTTTGTAACCTAAATAAAAGTTCTTGTAAACCACTTAAACCTGCCCACACACACACACACACACACAGAAGAAATGTTCCGCTTTAATTTCAAGCACTTTTCATAAAAACAAGCTGATTTTCTAGGTATATCTAAAAGCTAAATGCAATCAATATAAGCATATGTTTTTTTAATTTGATATATTGTCCCACCACTGCGAACAAGCACAAGAACACCCTTTTGGCTGACAGCATAACATCCATTAAGCACGATATATTGCGAAATATATCAAAGCAATACTCCACCACTAATACTATTCAACAAAACAATAACGCAACCCAAAAACAGAGCAATAAATTCAAATGTCTGATTGTACACAAATACTTTTAGAAAATGATTTTCTTACCTGGTATTACTCGCTCTTTGTCTTTCTCCACCTCCTTCGCGCCATCTTCATCAATTGCCTGCATTGTAAATCGTCACATCCATTTTTTTTTAATCGTGAAATTAACCTCGTTACGTTACATCAAATAGTGATGATCTAGTATAGTGTAGTGTTAAAAAATTTAATTTAATGAAACGTGATACAATAATGTTTTGACAGATAACACAATATATGAGTGTTATTTCAATAGAATGGATTTGGGTAAACAAACAGTCACGCAAAACCCATTTTTTGAGTTCAGGAAGATTACTGGCAAGCGTAAAGTGCCTTGGAGAATCATAACAGCAGTGCAAAGCATGAAAAAGAAATACAGAAAAGCAGAACGAATGTGGCAGAAAACAAAACTTGAAGTCAATTACAATATCTATAGAGACAGCCTTCTTACTTTTAATTTGGATCTAGGCACCCACCAAGCACCAGACATCATATGTACATTGTTTTTTGGGCTAAATCTGGTCGGCCCATCATAGCCTTAAATTAGCCCAAAAATAGTAGCTGAAAATTGGGCTTTGTTTAGTCCATCTGATTTGGTCCAAATTTATCCCAAGTTGACGTCTGTTTCGGACCACATATAGCCCTAATACAGCCATCAAAATAAGATCACATTCACAAACGTGTGTTGTGTTGTGTACACTAAACCCAAATTAGTCTTTCTGAATTTTTTTTTACAGAATTACTGCGGTTCAAAAACTTATATATATTTATATAAATATGTTTAAAACATGCCATACAAATAGCTTGATGTTACTGCTCTTTAATATAAAATGTATTATGAAATGCGGAGTGTCGTTATGAAATATAAAATGTGACTCGCATGCGCGCACACATGCACACACACACACACACACACACACACACACACACACACACACAAAGGATATCAATTTCGGGTGATAGCAAGACAGAATGCCAGAGTGGCTTGTTTTGACTGATTGGTCACTCAGAATTCAAAATAGTTGCAGGTGGGTGTGGAGGAGGAGAAGGGCGGGGGTAGTGAAAAAAGGCAGACAAGACTCTCACTCTCTAATGTACATTATGAAACTGAGAGTGAAAGAGATGGAGACACAGACACATGTTGAACTAGGTAAGCATTAAATAATTATATTTGGATAATAAAGAAATGCGTGTTTGACTGAAGTTTAGTCGAGCTAATTAGTTGCAAGGTAAGCTGAAGAAGCTAGGTTTCCGTTAGCAGCTATAGCACCATGTTAGCCTAACTAGCACATTGTAGTTAAACTGGATTTTTGAGGCAGCTGGGTTTGTAGTGTGAAGTTGGTCCATTTGAATGGAGCACTTTATTCTTAGTTCAGTACATAATCAATCTAAGCATTTTCCTGTTTCCCTTGGTGTTATAGGGCAGTTCAGCTCTATAAGGGAGTGCTCCAACTCTTCTAGTCACAGATCACACCATGGAAGTGATAGAAGACACTCCACTTCTCGTTTTCAATCGCCGTTGGGATCATCTCCTGGCTGTTACTACTCAAGACATGCTCAGAGAACATTTTGAAGTGTTTTTATTGTACATACAATAACATGCCCCTGGACGGTCTGGCGGATGTATCTGAAATGTGTCAATAAATGTTTTATTTGTACTTTTTTGTCTATTGTCTTATTTTTAGGGTAATTATTAATATAATATGATGATAATATATAATTAATATAATATATATTCATGAATTCATGGTTGAAATTAGATTGAATTCAAGTTGTTGAAACAAGAAATTTTTTCAACTTTAACTTTGCAACCAAACTTAGACGTAAAGGGACGTTTTTTTATAGACACCTTAACAACGACCTGAAAAATACGGCTTTTCACCTTTAATTTTTCAACCAAATATCAACTTTGTTGAGACAGTCAAAGTTGTCTTTTCAACGTCTTTTCAATGAGTTTTTGCTGGATGGGCACAGCTAGACAGACTTTATTCTCCAACATTATAAACAGCAACATAAACAACACCCGGTCCCTTTTTGCTACTGTAGAGAGACTAACCAACCCACCAACACAGGTTCCCTGTGAAATGCTCTCTGACGGCAAATGCAACGAGATTGCATCTTTTTTCAGTAAAAAAAAATCAATGACATTAGAATGGCAATCAGCTCGTCCTCATGTTAACACAACCACAACATCTTCCGAAATTAAACAGTATGTATGATTTTGAGGCAATTGATGGTAAAACCCTGGAAGAAACAGTACATCATCTTAAAACTTCAACCTGCTGTCTTGACACACTCCTCACATCTTTTTTCCAAAATGTGTTTATCTGTCTAGAAACTGATCTCTTAGAAATAGTGAATGCCTCACTCCTTTCAGGCACTTGAGAGCAGTCTGGATAACAGCATATCAAACAACTACAGGCCAATTTCAAATCTTCCATTCACAGGCAAAATCATTAAAAAGGTTGTTTTCAATCATCTGAACAAATTCTTAAACTCAAATGGCTACATGGACAATTTCCAGTCTGGTTTTCGACAGCATCACAGCACAGAGACGGCACTCATAAAGATAATAAATTATATCTGGCTAAACACACATGCAGGCAAAATATCAGTGCTGGTTTTATTGGATCTCAGTGCTGCATTTGACACTGTCGACCACAAAATACTCCTAGACAGACTGGAAAACTGGGTTGGGCTCTCTGGGATGGTCCTCAGCTGGTTCAGGTCATATCTAGAAGGGAGGCGTTACTTTGTGAACATAGGCAACACACAAGGTTCAATTCTTGCACCAATTCTGTTTAACCTGTATATGCTCCCACTAGGCCAAATTATGAAAAATAAACAAATTGCGTACCATAGCTATGCAGATGACACCCAGATCTGCGTAACCCTATCGCTTATGTCTACAGCCCAATAGACTCCCTGTGCCAGTGCCTTGATGAAATTAACAGTTGGATGTGCCAAAACTTCCTTTAGTTAAACACAAACGGTAAGGCAATGCTTTATTTCCCTTCTGCTCTAGTGTATTAAGGGGCTGCTGTGCCTTGTTAAAACTGTGTATGTTTACTGTGTCAGTACTGTTAAGAATGTTGCCTATATGCTTACATACATTACAGCCTATTGCAACAGTACTTTCTAGGAGAAGAAATTAGATAAAAAGCGATTTTGAGTTTGGGTCGGGTTCGGACTTAAAATCTGACGGTATAATTCGGGCCGGGTAGGGTTGGGCCACAGAGACTTGGGTGCAGATCTGGTTTCATTTTAAGGCTGTGAAGACCTCTAATACAGCCCAACACTTGACAGCGCGCTTGAACCACAGTAGCCATGGACTGGCACAGAGCCTGGGCATGAGCACTGGTCCCCTGGATCAGCATATCCACAACTTGCACCATCTCTGGCACTTCGTCACTGGGAGCAGTGGAGAACAAATCCTGCAACAATCCTTCCAAAAAAACTAGCAGGAGGGAATTTGTGCAGGAAAGCCTTGCAACCAAATTAGATGCCTGGTAAGCCTTATGCAGCTAAACAACCACAGACCTGCAGCGCTTGTTCGGATTGGTCACATCTCTGCATGCCCTCACTGTTGCACCAGCCAACATAGCGAACGTTGGCCCCACAAAGGGAGCTGTAGCAATGCTGCAGCCTTCTGCCCGAGCCAAGTTGGCCAGCTGTGCCCTGTTTTATGCACTAGTGCTAGGTGCCTTCTAGGAGGACTGCAGCTCAGCCACAAAATCAGGAAGGATTGGCAACCCTTTTGATTTTCAGCTCTGAGGGCCTCTATCAAACACTGATGCAGGAACAGAGGCTGATAATGGCAACTGAGCGCACTCTGCGCTCAATTATGGCCTTGTTTGATGGTTCCAGTTGAGCTAGATCTGAGGCCTGGGAGGTGTCTTCGTCCAGCTCAGAATCTGAGTGGTCCTCTTGGTCCAACCTAAGAGGGCCATCTCCAACATCAAACATGCCTGAAGCTGTTAAGGACAGTTTATCTGGATGCAGATGAGGGCATCTAGTTCCTGGTTCAGCCGAATCCAAGGCACTGGTTGGCAGCCGTTGTGCCTGCAAAAGCCCCTGCAATGGGTCATGCATCTTTTGCATTTGACACTGCAGATGCTAAACATGCACCCCCACATGTTTGCGCTTGCAGGTGCTTTTTCTACCACCCGGTTCACACATACCGTCATCACTCCTTATCACCTCACACTCCGACTGATGCATTACTTGGCTGAGGAGGCTGCCTGAAGTAGGGCTATGGTATATATTATATATATATATATATATATATATATATATATATATATATATATATATATATATATATATATATATATATATACACACTGGTGGCCAAAAGTTTGGAATCATGTACAGATTTTGCTCTTATGGAAAGAAATTGGTACTTTTATTCACCAAAGTGGCATTCAACTGATCACAATGTATAGTAATAACATGAAAAATGACTATTACAATTTGAAAAAGAATTTTCAGAACTTCTTAAACTACTTCAAAGAGTTCTCATCAAAAAATTTCAATTTCAAGCATTGTATAGCTTTCATTCCTCAAAACAATGATTGGCTGATGAGTTTCTAGAGAAAGCTGTATCTTTTTTGCCATTTTTGACTTAATATTGACCTTAAGACATGCCAGTCTATTGCATACTGTGGCAACTCAAAAACAAACACTATGGCTGTGTCTCGTTTGGAAGGCTGCATCCTCCGGAGGTCACATTTATCAGCCGCATACGTCATCGAGGCTGTCTCGTTTCAGAAATGCAAGTAGGACACTTTGAATGCAGCCTTCGAATGCAACCTTCTTTCACAGGAATTTGGAGGATGCATGAGGTGTATCCTTCTTGGACACTCACAACCCACAATTCTTTGCTTCAACGTAAATCTCTAACACAAGTAATGTTAATTCCCAAGTTGAAGTACCTCAGTAGATGGGTGCAGAGTATATAATATGTGTAATTATATTAATATATATAATTAAAAAACTTATTAGACTAAAACTACACCTGTAAAATCTATTTTCTTTTCTCTTTATATCATTATAACTCTCCTAAATCTTACCTCATACATTCCCTTCCAAAGGGACTTTGTTCCTTCTCACTCAAAGCGCTCACACTTGTTAAAGAGTGGAGTTTTGTCATAGCAGCCATGATACGTTTTGTTTCCGTTTGTCCTACGAAGGCCGTCTCATTTAAACGAGACTTGCTTATAGGAGGACGCTCAGTATACCGCAGCCTTCCAAACGAGACACAGCCAAATACAATGTTAAGCTTCATTTAACAAACCAAATAGCTTTCAGCTGTGTTTGATATAATGGCAAGTGATTTTCTAGTACCAAACTGGCAATTTAGCATGATTACTCAAGGATAAGGTGTTGGAATGATGGCTGCTGGAAATGGGGCCTGTCTAGATTTGATCAAAAATGACTTTTTTCAAATAGTGATGGTGCTGTTTTTTACATCAGTAATGTCCTGACTATACTTTGTGATCAGTTGAATGCCACTTTGGTGAATTAAAGTACCAATTTTCTTCTGAAACAGAAAAATCTGTACACTTTTTCTTCCAAAATTCACTAATACCACCAAATTACATCATACATGAAAACATAAAAAAAAAGCGAAATACTAAATTAAAAATGTCAATTACTAGTAGTGCTATTCAATGCGGTCCTCTGCATTTGGCCACAAGTTCTCATCTACAGTTCACATTAAATGTGTTCTTTGGCGATACACCTTGTAGACCTCTAACTTTCGGTTTTCCCCTCAGTTGTCTTTCAACTCACATCCGCATTCCTCTCTCTCTTTCTCGTACCAGTCTACCCGCTCTGCCAGCCTTGTTTGCATAACACAATAATTACAGTGTTGGCTCCTTTTACAGTAGATAGTCAAAACATTGCTAAAGCAAAACAGCTGAAAGATAAATCAGCTGGTTTTATCACGTTTTACTTATTGTTTTACATATTATTTTTTATAACTTAAGTAGTCTTCAATATGAAATTATGGTAGAAATAAAGCATATTGCTCTCTAATTCAGTTTATTTGACTGTTTTTAACATAAATTTAAAAGTTTTGATAACAGTATATAAAATTGTGCAAAATTGGCTGTAGATACACAGAGTTTTTCAAATGGTTGAGTTTGAGTGAGAAAAGATTTCATGAATTTTGAAAGATGTGGTCGTTTTGTGCCAAAGCATTGACAAGATGATTCACAGTTCATTCCACAGACACTGATGCAGTGTTGATAGCATGAAGAGTTTTGAAAATGTATACTAGGTATTAAGAAAAGCATTTAACCAGTTGTAAACACTGTGCCTAAAAATCTTATCTCTGGCTACGTTTGCTGTAATATGTAAATTACGAATATCCTAAAATATATACAATTAAATGATAATACTATTACTTAATATTAGTGTAAATATGTATCACTGACTTGACTTATTCTGCTGTGATATCTGTTAACCTGCATGTTTGAAATGACATGGGAAAAATGTTGATACTGCTACTTCTTCTTCAGCAACTCTGGGGCAGTATCCAGCTATGAGTGCAGTTCTCTGAGCAGCATAACCATTGAAGGGCCTCTACAAAGGAAGACTCTGATGAAGGAGGGTAAAAAAACAACACTGTAAGTGTGCAGTCATATTTAGCTGTGATTTTTCTGAATGAAAATCTGTGCTTTTAAATTTATTAATTGATTGATATTGCAATTAAACTTGGTGACTAAAATCTAATTTAATCAAACTCGTGGTACCAGTGGATATCTGATTTGGTTAACCTGGTTAAATCTGGTAAATTAGACATGACTTTGTCATGTTTGTACAACACTGAACCATCTGTATAGAGGTACTTCAGGTTTATTGACAATTTAGGTCTAACCTAATGGGTCTTCCCTGGTGAAAAGGGTAATAGTAAATTATACATTTTTAAGCAATATCACATGAGCAAGAGTGTGATATGGTCCTACATCAGCACTGCTGTGATTCGGCCGGCCTTGTGCCATAGATAATCACAGCAGTGCTGATTTAGGGCCATATAGCACGATTGCGTGTGTGATATTGCTCCTATACAACAGTTCAATGAACAAGTACATTTTAAAAAATGAGGAAAAACAGTACGGTCACAGAAAACGCATTTGTGCATTGAACTACTTGCAACGGATCAGAATGTGCCATTGCTGGTTCAAACCAAATGATGCGTCCAAGCCTCCATTAGTGATTCAAAAATGTCACTTTAGAACTAGTATCATGGCTTGGGCTGTTTCTAACACATTATTGGAGAAACAAGGATGTGTGTGTGTGTGTGTGTGTGTGTGTGTATGAGAGAGAGAAAGAGAGATACGGAGTGTGTGTGATCACCTGTCTCTGTTGCCACTCCCAAGCAAAGATGCTGTAGTTTGTTGATCAGCTTTCTGAAGATATTGTCATTTTTTTCAAAAGCATCCTATTTTCTCTGTGGAAAAATAGCCGTCTGAGCAGGTGTATTCCTCCCTATTTCGCAGTAGCCAGTGCGCAAGAGTCATTCAATATAGAAACCACAATCTCATCTGCCATTTTGAACAGTATGTCCTCTCCAATGTGGAAACTTCGGTTAGATGTAAGCATCTTGAGTTTGTGTAATTAATCAGTCTGTTATGTCTCTCAGCTGTGATGAGCCTTAATGAGGAAGTTGTTAGTTTAAAGCTGTTTAAAGCTATTCACAGTTTTAGTAGTGTAGTAGTAATCCGAGAAATCATAGAGTGCAGATGAATTAAAATACTGACTGATCGGCGAAGCACGTCACCTCAGCTGAATCATTTGCACACAAAAACGGTAAATTAGTATATATATATATATATATTCAGTGTTGGGGAGTTAATACATGTAACGGGGTTACGCATTTAAAATACAAAATATAAGTAACTGTATTCCACTACAGTTACAATTTAAATCACTAGTAATTAGAATACAGTTACATTCAAAAAGTATTTTGATTACTGAAGAGATTACTTTGCATTTTATTGTCATTTGTTTTATTTAATATTTAGTCCTTTCAGATGGAAAACATTTATACATGATATAAATAATAATACAAGATATAAATGATGTGATCCAAAGTGCATTTAAACAGTGGTGAAACGTCATGGTTACTTGAGTAACCTCCGTTCCCTGATGGAGGGAACGAGACGTTGTGTCGATGTAGTGACACTAAGGGTCACTCTTGGGAGCCCGAGACACCTCTGGTCTTTGATAAAAGGCCAATGAAAATTGGCGAGTGGTATTTGCATGCCACTCCCCCGGACATACGGGTATAAAAGGAGCTGGTATGCAACCACTCATTCAGGTTTTATGCTGAGGAGCCGATATAAGGTCCGGCCATTTCAGCGGGTAGTTCAGCATTGTGGCAGGAGGGACACAACGTCTCATTCCCTCCATCAGGGAATGGAGGTTACACAAGTAACCATGACGTTCCCTATCTGTCACTCACTCAACGTTGTGTCGATGTTGTGACACTAGGGGTCCCTATACGAAACGCCACAATTGGCTGAACTGTGTTACGTGAACTGGCAGTGTGTGGTGGGCAGACTACTGTGTGCCTCATAGCCAGCACACAAGGTCGACACGTAACCTCCCCCAACATAGTTATGAGTGTCGAACGGCCCTTTGGGGACAAGTCGACTACCCAAAAGATAGAGACAGGCTGACCAAGTCGTGGCGTCTTTTCCCCTTCTTTTTTTCCACTCCCTAAAAAAGAAGGGGGATTATCCGACTAGGCCGCCAGATCTAGTCGGGGGGTGTCCCTCCGAAGGGGAAGACACCGTGGAAACCACACCTCGCCCGGGGGGGGGGGGGGGGATATTTAAATGGAAGAATACGTCACATGGTCTTTCAGGTGGAAGACCGCTTAGGTCCACCCAGGGGCCAGACATGGAGATTCCAGAGGTCTGGTCACAGGTGCCAGAGGGTGCCTCGTCCCTGAGAAAGAAGGTCCTTCCTCAGGGGAATTCGCCGGGGGAGGGGGGCTGTCGCGAGGAGCGAGAGGTCCGAGGACGACCTGCTCCTCGTCCACCCTGACCTTGCACAGGGTCTGTGCAAGTTGCCTCACTGGGGAAACGCATATTTGCGTAGGCCAGGGAGCCAGCTGTGTGCCGAGGGGAGCCTCGGTGAGGGTGTACCAGAACGGGCAGTGGGAGGATTCTTGGGAGGCGAACAGGTTCACTTGTGCCTGTCCGAATCGACTCCAAATCAGCTGGACCACCTGAGGGTGGAGTCTCCACTCTCCCCTGAGGGTAACCTGCCATGACAGCATGTCCGCTGTAGTGTTGAGGTTGCCCGGGATGTGAGTGGCTCGCAGTGACTTGAAGTGCTGCTGACTCCAGAGGAGGAGGCGGCGGGCGAGTTGTGACATACAACGAGAGTGCAGACCACCTTGGCAGTTGACATATGCTATCGTTGCCATGTTGTCTGTCCGAACTAACACATGCTTGCCCTGGATCAACGGCCGAAACCTCCGCAGGGCGAGCAGAATTGCCAACAACTTGAGGCAGTTGATGTGCCAATGCAGTCACGGGCCCGTCCACAGGCCGATGGCTGTGTGCCCGTTGCAAGCAGTGCCCCAGCCCATTTTGGAGGCATCTGTCATGACTACGACGTGCCTGGAGACCAGTTCTAGAGGAACACCTGCCCGTAGAAACAAGAGGTTGGTCCAAGGGCTGAAAAGATGGTGACAGACCGGCGTGATGACCACACGATGTATCTCGTGGTGCCTTGCCCATCTCGGGACTCGAGTCTAGAGCCAGTGCTGAAGCGGTCTCATATGCATCAACCCGAGCGGGGTGGCCACCGCTGAGGATGCCATATGCCCCAGGAGCCTCTGAAAAAGTTTCAGTGGAACCGCTGTTTTCTGTTGGAACGCCTTCAAACAGGCCAGCACCGACTGGGCGCACTCGTTAGTAAGGCACGCCGTCAAGGAGACTGAGTTCAACTCCAAATCGAGAAAAGAGATGCTCTGAACCGGGAGGAGCTTGCTCTTTTCCCAGTTGACCCCGAAGCCCTAGTCGGCTGAGGTGTGAGAGCACCAGGTCCCTGTGTGCGCACAACATGTCTCGAGAGTGAGCTAGGATTAGACAGTCATTGAGATAGTTTAGAATGCGAATGCCCCCCTCCCTCAATGGGGCAAGGGCAGCCTCTGCGACCTTCGTGAAGACGCGAGGAGACAGGGACAGGCCGAAAGGGAGATCTTTGTACTGATACGCCTGACCCTCGAACGCGAACCACAGGAAGGGTCTGTGTCGAGGAAGGATCGAGATGTGGAAGTACGCATCCTTCTGGTCTACCGCCGCGAACCAATCTTGATGCCGGACGCTCGCCAGAATGCATTTTTGCATCAGCATCTTGAACGGGAGTCTGTGTAAGGCCCGGTTCAGTACTCGCAGGTCCAAGATTGGCCGCAACCCACCGCCTTTTTTCGGTACGATGAAGTAGGGGCTGTAAAACCCCTTCTTCATCTCGTCTAGAGGGACAGGTTCTATCGCGCCATTCTGTAGAAGGGTAGCAATCTCCGTACGCAAGGTAGCAGCATTTTCATTCTTGACCAAGGTGAAGTGAATACCGCTGAACCTGGGTGGGCGCCTGGCGAACTGAATCGCGTAGCCGAGTCGGACGGTCTGGATCAGCCATCGCGACAGATTGGAAAGCGCAAGCCACGTGTCCAAGTTCCACGCAAGGGGGAACAAGGAGACAACGTCGTCAGATGTACTGGCAGGTGAGGCTTCACGGCGGGGCGGAGCTTGAGGTGTCACACCACGTCGTGGCCGTGCTGAATCTAGGGACACCGTAGCACTTACCTGGCTCTTTGTGACCAGCCCCGGAACAGCCTGGGACGGGGGAGGAAGAGGCCTGTCCTCGTAAACCCGTGGAGACTGCCACATTGGGGGCGGCTGTATGCCACAGCTGGGTGCTCAGGGGCGGAAAGACCACCGCTGGAGCGCCAATCCTGCAAGAAAAACCCGTGGATGGTAGTCGTGATGATGACCGTGCACACCGGGTATGTGACCCAGGGAGGAAGGAAGCCGCTCTTTTGCTGAACTGTTGGGTACCGCAGCCAATTGGGCATGCGGCGAAATCAAACAAAAAGGCAACAAAAGATTTTCCACCCGGCCCTCCACCAGGGGATGGAGCGGCCTTCTTACCAGCTCCAGGTGAGTGGGTTCCTTCATCCCTGGGTCGCCCGTCTCAGGGGCGCTTTGATGACCTCCATTGGTGCTTAGGCACCGACTGTGAGCCGGTTGGCGTCTGCTTCCTGCGGTGTGCTCCACACCGGTGCCGGGCCAAAGGGGCGGGCTGCGGCAGAGCCGGTGCAGTCACCACAGGGGGACACCCTTGGTGATGAGCAGATGGGGTGCGAGATCTTGAGCCGTGCCAGGGCAGGATGTGCCGGATTGCCTCTGTCTGCTGCTTCACCGCCGAGAACTGCTGGGCAAAGTCCTCAACGGTGTCACCGAATAGGCCAGCCTGGGAAATGGGTGCAGCAAGAAACCTTGTCTTGTCGGCCTCACCCATCTCGACCAGGTTGAGCCAAAGGTGGCACTCCTGGACCACTAGTGTGACCTTCGTCACTCGGAGAGCAAGGTCGGTCGCCGAGCGCAGTTCCTGCATCAAATCTGGGGTGGAACTACCCTCGTGCAGTTCTTTCAACACCTTGGCTTGGTGGACCTGCAGGAGAGCCATGGCGTGCAGGGCAGAGGCGGCTTGTCCAGCAGCGCTGTAGGCTTTAGCCGTCAGGGACGACGTGAGCCTATAGGGCTTGGACAGGAGCTTAGGGCGTCCGCGCCAGGTGGCGGCGCTCTGCGGGCATAGGTGCACCGCGGGCACCTTATCCACTGGGGGAATCGCCGTATAGCCCCTGGCCGCCCCGCCATCGAGTGTAGTGAGAGCGGGGGAACTGCGGAATCGGGGCCGGGCAGTAAAAGGTGCCTCCCACGATTCCGTTAGCTCCTCGTGCACTTCCGGGAAGAATGGCACTGGAGCAGGGCGTGGCTGCTTTGAGCAGCACCGCGAGCCCAGGAACCAATCATCAAGCTGCGAGGGTTCAGGGGAGAGCGGAGGGTTCCGCTCTAACCCGACGCTCGCGGCCACCCGGGAAAGCATGTCCGTCATTTCAGCATTGGCCTGTGACTGGGCAATCGTCCCTGAGGGGGTAAGCCCAGCTGAGGCTTCTGCGTCTGACTGGACAAGCCCGCTCTCCGATGCTGCACTCGAGATCTCATCATCTTCGCGGGCTCCGGACAAGAAGCCAGACTCACCGTTAGATGAGCCGGCGAATTCATCCGGAAGCCCGATTGGGGCAGACGAGCGTGCTGGGGAATGGGAGGTCCGCGGGGGGATACCCGGCGGAGGCGATCCCATTGGGGTCCCCAGATCGCCCCCAGTGCTAGCCGCGCTGGCCTCATACCTGTAGGTAGAAGGACTGAGGCGGGGAGCCACTTTTCTTACGAAAGCAAACCGCAACCACAACGTTGCCATGGTCATGTTCTCACAATAAGAACATGAACCATCCACAAACGCTGCCTCCGTGTGGGTCACGCCCACACACGAAAGACAGAGATCATGACCATCCAAAGTTGAGAGATAACGACCGCAACCAGGAATAACACACAATCGGAAAGGCATCTTTAAAAAGACGTGTAGGGCTTTACTGGTTGTTTAGATCAGTGTTACTATCAGAAATAATTAATAATTATTTCTGTAGTTATTAATCAATATTTAAATTAATTAATTGGATCTAACTCATTAAAACCTCATATGGGACTCCAGTAAATGTGGTGTGCTACGTTTAGGAGCAAGTTTGGTTATTAGCAATAATTAATAATTATCAAAGATAATTATGAATTATTAAAATCAATAGAACATTGATGAGAATCAATGTTAGCTTTTTTTTAATCCTTTAAATCAACAATTATCAAAGATAATCGTTAATTGTTAACATCGATGAAACATTAATTAAAATTAACACTAGCTTATTGATCATTCAAATTCAATCAAAGATAATTATCAATTATCGAAAATCAATAGAATATTAATAAGGATTAACATTGACAGGGCACCACCCTGAAATCAGGGACTAATAACCGAATATTAATGTCTCAATATTAGATTGTTTTCATAGGAAAATCGGCATCCGAAGAATATCGATTTTCGGGGAAAAAACAATGAATGAAGGTTTGAATCCGAGCACTGACATCCCGTCAGCATGACACAGGCGTATGCAAAACAAACCAAAACACTTCTCTTTGTAATATAAACAAAAGTTTATTTATGCAGTAATATCAATTAATAATTCATACAATGCAGTCAATAAACTTCCGACTTACAACCACAAACTAAACAGTGATATGATTAGATATGGAAATAAAAATAATCCTATAACACATAAGGTGTGTGTGTGACAGTGTGTGTGTGTCAGTGTGGTTAGTGAGAGAGAGAGAGAGAGAGAGAGAGAGAGAGAGAGAGAAGTGACAGCCCGAAAGCTGATTTCGCGATAGCTGGAGAGAAAGCAGCTGTGCTCATCACTCAGAGACGCGGTTTTACGAGCGGGGCTCGTAAACAGTCCCGCGTTATTTGACTCTAATGGATGAACTCAGTTTCTGTCTCACCCGCAATGGCGAAAATGCACAACAATCCAATTTGGTTGGACCACAATACAGCAAAACAAATTCGTGATAATTAATACCCTGAGTATTAATAATGAGCGGACATGGCGGTCCGTAAACTGTACAAGCAAAAAACCTTGAAAAACAAGTAAAGGGTTTTAACTAAGTTAATATAATAGGGGAATATACATACAACACATGCATATAGCAGATACATTTATAACTGCTTACTATGGCCTAAATAGAGAAAATGTCTTTAGGTGTGTGTGTGACATGTATTGGAATTACTGGAGACAGACAACTGCTCTGGTGCCTGGCACGGGGGGGTCACCCCCCTTTCTGTGGAATGTGTTTGAAGCTTGATGGAGACACTCCAGAGGCGACCTGTTTTAGCATCCTTTTGATAGTGATAAAGACCATCTGCAATTTAGCACCCATATAAATGTAAACGCGGAGGCCAGGTCAGTAATTTATATGCAAATGTCAAAAGGCTAAAAGGGTTTTTTTAAACAAAGTGTAATTAACCATCACTGATCTTACACAGACGTTACAATCCCCCTTTTTGGCTGAAGATGCTCTGAATTGAGACATCATCAGACAACAGTGGATCATGATGGTTAAATGGCAGGTGGGTGGTGAAGGCCGGATGGCAGGTGGATCCTGATGGTTAGATGGCAGGTGGATCATGAAGGTTAAAAGGCAGCTGTGCACCTGTTCATGGACCTTTGCACCCCGTTGACTCTGTTAAACAGGACAAAGGCAAGGCCAAGTGTCAGGGTGTACCCAATTGCTGTGGCGAGGCTCGCCGCCCTCTAGGGCAAGTTCTGAACTCTGATTAGTGACAGGATAGATTGTGGGGGGTTTTCCCATCTTTTCAGAAGCAGTTCTTTGTTTGGCATAGGCCTTATGGCTTAAGTCTCGCAGCTGTTGGGTGGACATAGTCCGTGGGCAAGCCAGAACCCCCAAATTGTGACTCACTGTTGGGTGCAGGTTCCGGAGGAACAGAGTTTTGAAATTGAATTCTTCTTCCATTCCTGGCTCATTCCGTGCTCCGAAGTATGCTTGTCTGAGCCTGTTTTAGAAAGACTGCGTGGTTTCCTGTCTGCCCTGTTTAAGGTCCATGGCCGTAATCAGCCCTTGCTCTGATTCTGGGTCAGAGAATTCTTTAATCAAAGCCTGCTGCAGTTGCTGGTAATCCACTTTGACTGTTTCTGGCTGTCGGTCTAGAAAGCGCCGGACTTCGCGGCTGGCGGTGATTCTAAGCAGGTAGAGTCTGTCTCGTGTGGTAACATTGGCAACAGTTTGCAAGTGAAAATCAATGTCTTTTAAATAGTCGTGCATATCGTGGCCTCCTGCAGGGCTTGGAGTGAAAGTGGGAATGTTTCTAGCCAGCTTATCCAATTCTTTAGGTGACACACCGTGACTGGAAGACAGCCTATGGAAAGGCTCCCACCCCCTTTCTGCTGCTGGGGGTTCTGGGATGCTGGCAGGTGATGTCTTGAGCAGTGGGCTCTCTTGTCTAGGAGGTATCAGTCTACTGGTTAGGGGAAATTCTGTGGTGTGCATTTCCCTTTTAGAGTTACTTTGCAGTCTATATGAATGTTTACGCTCTCGGTGAACTGTGTCAAGTTCTTCTTTCAAATAGTCTCTTTGTTGGGCCAGGGCACTGACTTCAGCCCGGGCACTTTGCAGGTGGCCCTCACAGGCCTTGGCCCTGGCTTCTCTTTCTTTAAGTTCAGTCTCTGCTCTCATCAGGAGAGCCTCAGCTTGCTGGAGTTTTTTACTCAGCTCCTCTCTGGTGTCCTTTTCCTGCTGCTCTCGTCGTGCTGTATCTACACAGAGATCAGTCAGGGCGTTCTGGAGTCTCTCTACTTCCTCCTGCAGCTCTGGGTCCTTTTCGTCCGCTGTCCTGTGCTGGTGCTGAGTCTCCGAGGTTAGCTGGTCCAGTTGACTCTGAGCGCGCATCCAGTTTCTCTGAGCTTCCTCAGCCTGGAGCTTCAGCGCTGCTGCTTCCTGTTCCCGGCGGGAGATGCTTGCTTCACTCAGCTTTGCCTGGCCGAGGAGGTTATGGGCCAGTGACCCGACGATCTTGGCCAGCTCTTTGTGGCTGTAGTCCTGTGTCGGATCGTGGGCCATCAAGGCGCTCAGGTTGTCATCGAGCTGTTCCCGGCTCATGTTCTGCAGGTCCCCGGCGGCTTCAGGAATAAGGGTGCTAGTCAGGGCACTCAGCCAGGTCTCTAGTCGATCCCAGTGGGCATCAGGGCTGGATGATCGAGACATGTTGGCTAACTGGTGAAGAGAGAGAGGGAGAGAGAGAGAGGGAGAGAGGGGAAGGGACAGCACACAGGCCAATGCAAGTTCTTATAGCATTAGCAGGCTACAATTATAGTAATTTTTATGTTCTATGCTCGGTCTGTTTGATGGATACAAACAGTTAACGGAGGGTAGACTTGGCACCTGTTATCTCAGCCGTGAATGGCAAGGTGAGTCTAATTGTTGTGGGGCACCGGAAAGGATCTAACAAAAGATTGTTGACGGCGTGATCATCTAAAGACTTTGGCAGCTTGGGTCATCAATCTATTACTCGGCTTTCTCTGATGATTCTCAAAGGTTCGGTTTCTTAAAGGTTGAGGAGAAACCTGATTTTGGGGTTTCGCTAGTTGGAAGGGTCAGTATTCTATGGGTTAGGCTTAGTGATGGATCGAGGTGATCCAGTCGGGATCCCGTGGCAGCTCACTGTGATCCGCCGTGGAGGCAACCGTCAGTTCACCAACTAAGCACTAGAGGGAGTGTTACCTATAGGTGCACACAAATGACTAGAATACAGAGATTAATTTTACATTTAAATTCAAACACTGTTTGAACTAAATTTAAAAAGTGGGTGGCTAAGGCAAGAGAGAAAGAGGCCTGAATAATACAGAATGATAATAATAATAAAAAAAAAAAAAAAATGTAAAATAAAAAAAAAAATTTAAAAATAAAAAAAAAAATTTAAAAATAAAAATAAGAAAATAAAAGGAGAAGAATAAAAGTTATGATAATAAAATAAATTAAAACAAACCAAGGAAGAATTGGAATAAGTTTTTCAAATGCAATGACAGGGCTAACCAAGGAAAACCAACCTACTGAGAATGGCCACAAGGTGGCGTGGGTGAGCCACCCAAGGTTCAGAGGAAAAGAGGGTAGAGGTGAAATTTGAGGAGTGCTAGACACTTAACTAAACTGCCCTCTAGTGTTAATCAAAGGTACTGTGATTAAATCTGAGCGCGTCCAGTGTGATTGCTCTCGCTCTAGCAGCTGATTTACTGCAACGATCACAAGTACAATGCAATTTGATCCGAACCGAATTTTAGTTTGTGCAAATTAACTGCACAAAGGTGTGTGGCAGGGTTTCTTCGCTGCCTGTTACACAATAACAATTATAACAACAGGATTTCTTCACTGTTATTACACAAATTATCAATTATGAACGAACAGGGTTTCTTCGCTGTTGTTACACAAATTATCAATTATGAACGACAGGATTTCTTCGCTGTTGTTACACAAATTATCACTTGATCAAGGTTTTTAAAACTCTCATTTACATACCAATTAGATATGATTAGATTTGAATTAGGCACCCATTCGTACGTTAATGGTTAACCCAAGAGAGTAACGATCATCTAGTTGAATGAAATTTGCAACACAAATAACTTCAGTCTAGCGATACAATCACCTAAGGCCTTTAAAAGATGATAAGAGGAGCATCGCTCAAATCCATCTTTATCGCAATGAAGGAAGTTTTCTTCGTTCCAACAGGCGATTTTGATAATATTAAAATGTACTGTAAAGAGGTTTCTTCGTCTTTACAGAACGATTTTAATATTATGAACTGCAGTTTACTTTTACAATTACAATTAACAGTGACTAAATGTTAGACAAATAGAGGCTGTTAAAAATACAGTACTGCAGTTGGCTTTAACCATCCAATCAAAAGAGTGAGTCCGCGTTGCGACTTGTCTCACTCTGAGCGCGCATAATACAAAAACACAAATAAATTGATACTGAGTTTTCTCACACACAAAGTTTGAATGTTCCGGCGGTTCTCCACCATTAATATATGTAGCAAATTAGCTTAAAAAGGGAATTATTTATAATTAATTATAACTGGTTATAATTAATAATAAAT
The DNA here is from genome assembly GCF_019703515.2 of Myxocyprinus asiaticus. NCBI lineage: Eukaryota > Metazoa > Chordata > Actinopteri > Cypriniformes > Catostomidae > Myxocyprinus > Myxocyprinus asiaticus. The sequence goes on along the minus strand of NC_059376.1, from coordinate 20,366,587 downwards.
ATTTAGATTAGATCTTAGAAATAACTGTAGCAGAATCGATATTACAATTATTTGATCTGTCCGTCCACCGAGCAGACAATATAATTATTTATCAACTCTAGGAAGATTACTTTCCTGGCCAAGGAACAATAGCCTTCCTACTTATACAGTGCTAGCAGTAGTTTACCATGTAGCAAGGAGCAACATTCAGTGACTTTGAATTGTGAGCGGAACACAGAGACAATCAATTGTGAATATAAGGGATTTAATAAATGAAACTATAACTAACATACAAACAAACTAAGCAAAACATACATATATAGAATGAAGGAAAGTAAGGAAAGGAGAGAGAAAGAGAGCAAAGAAGGCAGTATTTCACATCAATTAACCACAACCTAAATGAGAATCATCAGAGGCACAATTCACCTTAAAAGGGGTTCAAACTTAAACGCGCATCTAATCAGTTGTAAATGGTTACTTGCATTGGTTTGTTGCTGAATAAGAGTCTTGATGTGGTAGACGAGGTTCTCGACGATTTCTTTAGGAGTGAGTTGAAGAAGTCCACAGCAAATCCACAAAGTTACTTGAAGGTAAACACTGCCAAAAGGTTAAACTCAAGAGGAGAGTTTTGGAGTGTGTTGGTCTCAAGAAGAAGAGTTTTGAGCGATGATTAGTCTGCGTTCTGGAGTTTTGATAGTTCATTGCCGCACCCATTTTGTGGGTGGAGTGGCCAATCAGAGGCATGCATTTTGAGCGGGAGAGACATCCTTTGTCTCCGTTATGGCCCATTCGCATTTTATTGCTGATCTGGACCGCTAGTGCAGCTTTTAATTCAAAACATAGTAAGAATTGTTCGATGCATTTCACGATCACATGGTGTACATTATGGTGTGAGAAATAAAGAGAAGATCATTTTGATACCAAGAAGGTAACCTCCAGACGATATTAAAGCAGAGATATACTCATACACTTGAATATAGGCGTTTAACGTCTAACTAATACAAGTAAAGGGTTTTAACTAAGTTAATATAATAGGGGAATATACATACAACACATGCATATAGCAGATACATTTATAACTGCTTACTATGGCCTAAATAGAGAAAATGTCTTTAGGTGTGTGTGTGACGTGTATTGGAATTACTGGAGACAGTCAACTGCTCTGGTGCCTGGCACAGGGGGTCACCCCCCTTTCTGTGGAATGTGTTTGAAGCTTGATGGAGACACTCCAGAGGCGACCTGTTTTAGCATCCTTTTGATAGTGATAAAGACCATCTGCAATTTAGCACCCATATAAATGTAAACGCGGAGGCCAGGTCAGTAATTTATATGCAAATGTCAAAAGGCTAAAAGGTTTTTTTTAAACAAAGTGTAATTAACCATCACTGATCTTACACAGACGTTACACAGCCCTACAAAATAATATGACCTATGCAAGAGTGCATTCTGTTTACTGCTTAGTGCTTAATACACTAAAGGAGGCTGTACTGTACCAACTACCTCAGGGGGGACTAAATGCTGTTAGGTGGAACAAACTGTAATTTGCACTACTGTCTGTTCAAAATAAATGAAAAGAAACCTAGCATTTGGGGTTTGTTGCTTTTTCCTGTTGTACCGAACTCGTATCGAACCGTGACCCCAAAACCAAGGTACGTACCGAACCATGACATCTGTGTACCGTTACACCCCTAATATATATATATATATATATATATATATATATATATATATATATATATATATATATATATACTATTTATACATTACTGTATACATGGGACCCATGCGCTGCTGCTGACGACAGTGAAGCGTGCTGCTCCTACTAAATGAACATAAAATCCCATCCCCGTAGATCAGATCTAAACATGCTGGGGAGGTGGAGGGAGAAATGCTGCTACCATGCTGCTGCAGCCATGCTGCTACGATGCGTAGGCGGGTAATACATATTTTGTTGAGGAAAAGGGGTTAATGTAGCAAGGTGTGCCAGGGTGACCTATTAGCCTGCACCACAGAGTTTCCTAACTGAACATAATTTGTCATTTACTCACACCCTAATGTTTTCAACATCTAAGACCTATTGAATCAAATTATGTTTTCTTTAAATTCCAGAGGATAATTCACTGAACATTTCTGGGTTTCAAAATGTGGTTTTGTACTTTAATATAGGCAATAAAAATAATAATAATAATAATAAATTAAAAAAATCAATGTTTATTATAAAGAAGCTATTAAAAAAAAGCTATTCTTTTCTAACTAGAATGTTCCATGTAGTTCACTACTGTATCCAGAAGGAACATTTCTATTTCTTGAAGTGATAAAATCAAAAGCTACACTTACTGTACATTTAGAGCACTGTAACTTAGATTAATATTTTTAAATTTAGCTGAGACATTTATCCAAAGCAACTTAAAAATGAGGAATGCTACAACAAAATAGATACCATACATCCTAGGGAGACGGTAACAAAGTTCCATTGATGTTTAGATCTGATGATTTTGGAGGCTATGGAAAGCATTTGATCTCCATGGACTTGAGTAACCACACAGCTTCAGTGGTTGTCTTATCATGGGAATTCATTGGCATTTAAACATTTTTTACAGCTGTTACAAAAGCTGATTCTCTGAAGGAGGTTCAGCCATGACAGCTAAACTGTCTTGTTGTACGAAGGCGTTTTGCAGTCACAAAGACAGTTAATAGAGGATAAGAGGATGACAGTCACGCAGCTGTCATGCATTAAAATGTCATGCCACTCCCAGAGTGAAGGTCTGAATTTGGGAAAAACTGTTGATGGCCTCCATAACTACTGAACTATCTGCCTAAAGCCGCTGTCATGCACGCCCCGTTTACTCCCATGCAAACGCATCCAAATGTGGGAGAACGGAAAGGCAAGCACATGTGAAGATAATTCACATTCCGCTGCTCAAGTTCAAATTTGGTGAACTTTCAACTGCTAATTCACATTACAAGAAGATGTGACACACACCAACCTCTTGGCTCTTTACAAAGAATACATATTTCAAAGCTGCATGTCTTTATTTTTGCAGGCAAGTGAACAGATGCTATATATTAGCATTTTGAATATAGTATTATTTATTTATTATTTATAAAAACCAGAAACCCTCATGCATGCTGTCATATCCTGTCTGTGCCTAGTATGACCACAGCTTTACCTGTCCAAGACACACATACTATTTTCCTCTAAATTCTTGTGTGCACACAGTAGAGTCCTGTTGAGAAGAGTTAACCCTGCAATGTTGGGCCATATGCTTAATGGTTGCTAGTTTAGCAAATTTACCTCAATATACAGTATAACCTGCTTAGCAGTGGAAAGTACAATGTACAAATATTTTTTTTTAAATATTTTTTATAAATATATTAAAGAAACAAATTTGCATTAAAACAGTGTAACCCTAAAGTGCATATGTGGGTCAAACATGACCCAGACGTCTACTTTTTTTTGACGTCTTTAAACTAATGAACTGATTATTTTAATATTTAGTTGGATTTTTTTTTTTTTTTTTTTTTGTATTATTATGAGGGAGTTCTGATATCAGGTACTGTATTTCACATAGTTTACCACCGGTAATTCACTAATGTCAAGTATGATACCGAGCCGGGGGCCTGGTAAAGACGCTGGCTACCACCCCTGGAGTTCACTAGTTTGCTAGTTTGAATCCCAGGGCATGCTGAGTGACTCCAGCCAGGTCTCCTAAGCAACCAAATTGGCCCGGTTGCTAGGGAGGGTCGAGTCACATGGGGTAACCTCCTTGGGCACGTGGTGAGTTGAGCGTGGTTGCTTAACAAGCCACGTGATAAGATGCGCGGGTTGACGGTCTCAGACGCGGAGGCAACTGGGATTCGTACTCCGCCACCCGGACTGAGGCGAATCACTACGCGACCATGAGGACTTAAAAGCACATTGGGAAATGGGCATTGAAAAAGGGGAGAAAACCCACAAAATATGCTACTGAGTTTATTCTTCTGACATTAGTGGTGTTCTCCCTTTATGTTGTTTTGGGAGTCTATACAGGTATAAGCTGGTTACCCTGGGGAACAGGCTAATCAATAGATTTTTTTCTGCTCTAAGTATTTTATGCAAAGAAAACTTGTTAGTATGGTATTTGGGGACTATTAGGGGTTTAACGATTCATTGATCTGGATCAATGCATCGATCAAATCACCAACGATGCGATGTCATAGATTCAACATGTAAATATCGATGTATATATTTTTTAAGATGTACCTTTATTTTTACATTCTTATGCCAGCTATGTCCATACACATTTCCTCAGTAAGCACTAAATATGCTTTTCATATGGGATACGGATGTTTGCGGAATGATTGAAGCCTGAAGTTGTACTCTGCTCTATCCATGCGCACACGTCAACAGGGCTGCGAGTTATGGTGACAGGATGGCGCAGAGCGGATCACATGCGTGATTAAATTGGGCTTCTGACTTTTGTATCAAGTAAGAGCTGAACTTGGTATGCCATTGGTGATGCATGCCTATAATGGGTACTTTTGGGAAGTTTACCTGAGGTGTGACATGCTGTACTTCACGCAAGTATGCAAACGCAGACGCGAGCACTTGGCCAATGCATGGCCAACACGTGGTCCCATTGTACATACATTACTTGAGCTCTTGCGTTGCTCTGGCAGTTACAAACCTCAGACCACAAGAGGTTAATAGATTTTTTTAGTCGTGACCATGAAACTGGTGCTGTGTCTGAAACCAGGAAAATGCTGCCTTCGTTGGCTGCATATGGCGGCAGGATGAATATAAGGTGCATTTCAACCTGTTCGGAGACCAGTTCCTTAAGAGTTCCATTCATTCAAAACAGCTGTCAGTTAAACCATTAACTGATTAGGCAGCAAGTCAGCTGCCTACATTTTTGGATGCAGCCCGGATGTGATAGATGAGTAGATAGTTGAGGAGTGGGGAGAGACACGGAGACAAGTTCGTTTGAATGGACTGGGGACAAAAAGTCGTATATATTTTTTGAAAAGATTAAACTCAAATTGCTGCCTGAGTCCACCATGACAGTTGTTGATTGAAAGAAGAAAATATGCTCTAGCACCCCTTGCGGCAACGCTGAGAATGTAGCGCATACTTGCGTTTAGTTATGAATTGTGCGCTGACACATTTCACAATGCAATGACGTGTGAAATCCAGCTTGCGTAGCAAGGTGGGTCTGCGTTCACATACTTGCATAGAGTATGTTTGGACCTTTACTCTCAAGTGAGATTGCGAGCACGCAAGTTTGATTGACAGACCACACATGAGCACAGATGTACTGTGTATGAACATGCGTGCAGACCAACCGCCGCTCTCATAACATCAGTCATGCTCAGATATTATTATTATATTTTCTTTTTGTAACATCCTCTTGCAGTTGAATTCCCTCTCTATTGTGATTCAGCAATGTAGAGAACTAGCCTTAATCCTCATGAAAATAGACATCTCACAATTCATACAGATTTGATAGGCTGTTGATGAAAACATTTCTGATGATGATAACATAACGCGGGCCGCAAAAGATCACTCGAGGGCCGCGTGTTGAGTAGCGCTGATATACAGTATGGTCACATATGGTATGGTAGTGTTTTAATGTAGTGTGATACTAAATTATTTCCCAGACTGTGGCTCTTCCTATGCCGGACAGGAGGTGGGCAACCACTGATGTATCAGGACAGGTTGGCCTCACTGACGCTAACTCTTCTGAGGGTGCTGCACACACACACACACGCGCGCACACACACACACACACACACACACACGTTTACTTTAAATATCTAAATGAGGACATAGCACACTGCCAACCCTGAAACTGAGGAAAATGGTATCAGTTTAAACTTGGTTTTAGTGTGGATTATGAAGCTATTGCAATTTTCACACTCAGGTCAGCCAGTTATGCGTGATTTTAGATCATAATTTGAGAACAGGTTTCGGTTAAAGCTAATAAATAAATAAATAAATGAAAAGAAAATCAAATGCCCCTGCAGCACGGAGGAGGGCGGGGCGGGGCTGGAATGACACACGGACCCCAATCACCCTGATGAGGTGAGCGACGGATAAAGGCGACCGGAGACGACAGTTCGGGAGAGAGAGAGAGCTTCAGGCGGCTGTCCTGCATGTTTGGTTGTTATTTGGCTTTTGCTTTAATTCACTATTAAATTATGAGTTGCACCTTCAAGCCGGTTCTTGCCTCCTCCTTTCCCTTATAAACTATTCCCTTTACAGTCCCCAAACTAGATAAGCTGCACACACACATTACACTCATGACATGATAAAGCTTTTGTTTACAGTCATATGTACATTTTCACTTCAAAAACTCCTTTTACACTTTAATGCTCTCAGTGAGTACAATAAACAGACTCGCATACTGCCTCCACTCCATGCTTACAGTTTTTCTGAATCTCTAAAACACATTTCTTGAACCCCTGACTCTTCTGGCAAAATCAAACAATTGCCTCAGAACCATTTAATCTGTGCTCAAAATCAATGCTTTCAGATCATACACACAGCAAGTCAATATACAAATACTACAGAACATTTATTAGACACTACATCAAAAAATGGAGAACACAGCATCCAGGGCATGTAGTTACAGATTTGTTTTTTTACAATTGTATATAGTAAGCACATTTTGCAATTACTGTCAAAAAAAAAAAAAAAAAGTATAATCACAATTTACAGTGAATATATTGTATACACTAAGTACTGCAAGTAATTCAGTACTGAATGTCTGTATATTCAGCACTTGCATACTGTAAAAATTCAGTAGTCCAACTGCAAAACCCCAAAGAACAAAGAAAACTAAATGAAAAACACATTACAGTAAACTCATAAAAGTTGTGCAACTGCAAAATCAAAGTCAATGAGAGATTCATACTGCCTCAGCATCACGTTTTCACATCATTAGAAACAAGTGTTTTGAGTCGTTGTGTGCAAATGATGACAACTGTGTTGTAGTTGTGTTTAACTTTTGCTACCCGTGTTTACCGTTTTGCAACACAAGTGCATCTGTCATGAATCCCGCCTTTGTTGTTCCTCCCGTTCACCACCAGAGGGCTCCATCACCTGGGGACTGACTTTAACTCTGTGGACTCCATTTCCCATAATCCCCGTACTGGTCAATGATTACCTGTTCACCTGTTTCCAATTAATTCAGCTATTTAAGTCTCACTCTCACTCCCTGTGATTGCTGAAGTCTTGTTTTGCCCTGGCTGACATTTCTGAGCGTTATCTAAGTTTAATTCCTTACCCGTGTATGATCCTGGACTGTTTACCCTGTTTTGACCCGTTACTGCCTGCCTACTGTTACTGCTTTGTTTACCTGGATATAACCTGTGATTGTCTGCCGCCTGCCCTGACCTCTTGCCTGTTTATTGACTACCTCTCTGGATTGCCTTGGATATTACTATTGCTGGTGATTGATCCCTGCCTGTCTGTATTACTACGTTTATTGATATTAAAGCTGCACATGGATCTCAACTCCGTTGACTCATCATTACAGCTTCAAAGTGCGAAATGTTTTTAAGTGAGAATGTTTAGAATTTTGCAAAAAGTGACTGATTTGAAAAATGGGTTTAGGCCACTGAGCATTTGGTCCAGAGAATTGGGTTTAGTGTTTTAGCAATTCAGAAAAACTGTTTTAAACCTTTTACATGTAGATTGAAGCTGCATTCTTAGCTTTTTTTTTTTTTTTTTTTTAAACAACTAATAAATACTTACTAGCACCTATTAAAGCAACATGTGAATAATTAGCAAAGTTCTGACACTCATTTAAATGAACCTTTAACATAGTTCCAAAACAGCAAATTAAGTATCATGTCAAAGAGGAAGTATCAGTTTCACAAACCAGCCACAGCATTACTGACCTGGTAATAAAGAATATCAGCAAAAAAAGTGGACGAGCTCATCCAGTGAAACTGTTCCCTGCAGTCATGTTTATAGGCCTCTTTCCATTATAAAATGAAACCAGAGAGGCATTTGTGGCAATGCTGGAAACTTTTTTTTTTTTTTTTTTTTTGTGCGGAGTATGCTAATCACGACATTCCCTACTGTCTTTATTAGCAGGCTGTTAGGTCCCATGCTAGGCAAGAGGAGCCCTGACCTAAATGGAAAGAATTGGAAGCAAGTAGTTTAAACCGTTAAAATTGGTTCAGTGCTGAACAGAGACTTCTCAAGTATGACAATGGACAATAATATGGACATCAACAATATATAGTGAAGTATTTTGAAAAGTAGCAAAGCATATTTACATGTGTGGAAAATAATAGGCCTGAACTCAAACACAGGTCAATGTAATTCACATTAATTTCATAACATTAAAAATGAATAACCCCAATATATAATAAATCTCTAAAACTGATTTTTTTTTCTGAAAAGTTTTAACTATTATTCAGTAAAAGCTGCATTCATTTTATTGGGTCAGTAAGAGCAGTTGATGTATTTAAATCATTCAGACATTAAAAAAAAAATAAAAAAAATGTTTCATATTATGACAAACATCACCTCTGCCAGACATGGTTTTCAATCACATAAAGTAGCCTAACTAACTCAATGTTTTGTGATGGACTATGTATTGTAAGTGCACTGGGCATTTCACTAAGTGACAATGGCAAAACCATGGTCATCATTAAAATACATTCCCAAAGCATTGCTTAAGGTGGATGACCAGTTCCAACAGCAGTTTGAGATTTTGAGACTATTTTAAACTAATCATCTTTATAGCCCACAATTATGTTGATGTGCATTTTGGTATTAAAAAAAGAAACACATTAAATCTCTCACAAAGTGCATTACATTATGCTTACGTTTATGAAGACAGAAAAAAAAGAAACTGTCAGGTCATATTACACAAATTAGTGAACAATTGGGCACAGAATCAGTCACCAGAGATTTGAGTTTAGAATAATCAACATGACACTCTTATTTTATGTACAATCACGCTGCTTTCTGGATCTGATAGACTAATTATGTCATCATTCAACATCAGAAAACAATTTTTTTTAAATTGCCCATATTCTTTCCATTAGCTTGTACAGTTCTGCCACAGCTGTTACAACCAAAAATGCTCAGTATAATGCAATTTCAAGATCACCCATTTGATAGACTGAAACAGGAAACATCCTAATTGCTCTGCCTCTCTTGTGAGAAGAGATTGTCTAGATCCAAAATCAGACTACCCACTAAAGTAGAGATAAAACCGTTTCCATTTAAGATCAATCTGAAAGTTACTGAAGACTACTGTGAGCTTCTTCACTGACAGCAGATGGTTTCTATCTGCCCAACTGAGTGGTATAAGCTCATGGAAGAAGTGAGGGAAGGTTTCTCTGTTTAAACAAGCATCTGTGGGTCTAATCTAAACTAAAATTCTAAGGTTACATAGGTCTCTTTTTTATTGCCCCTCCAATGTACACATCTGTTAAATTCCTCTAACAAACAATGACTTCCAGACATATGATAGTCCATGCAAAATACCACCTCCCCAGGCAGGTACAGCTGAGGTATTTCAACAGGATTACTGACTTTTACACTGGTAAAAAATAAATAAAAAATAAATATTTATTATTATTAAAATAGAAGAGTTAACAAGGGGGGAAGGGCCAGGAGGAGTTTTTTAGAAAAGCAAATTAAAATTAAGAATGGAGAAAGACCTTACCTCCAAGGTCTTCTTTGGAGGATACCAGACGAGGTGAGCTGTTCCCAGGTTCAATCTTTAATGACAAATAATAATATAATAATAATAAACAACAAAAGGCAGGATTGTGACTATAGTTAACAATTTGTGCACTATACTTCACTGACATCATTTAAACATTGAAATTTGACAAACAAAATGTCACTGATATGCAAGTCGTTCTTTCCATTCCAAGTGCTCTTATCAAAGGTGTATAATATTCAAATACTTTCTCTTATCCCAGCCTAATATGCAGAGACAAATATACTGTAAGTCATTTGTTGGTTTATTCCCCTCAAAAGTGTAAACGCCATGGCACTATTGTTTGTTTGAGCATCCGACATTGTAACATTTGCTCTACCAATGGCGCTAGTGGTGCAGAAATTACACATATAAGCTTTAAATGGGCTTTACAGAATTCAACTGATTACTGTAATTTTACAATCGCAATTCCCAAAAAGTTGGGACAGTTTAGAAAATGCTAATAAAAACAAAAAGGAGTGATTTGTAAATTCTATTCACCCTGTGCTATATTGAAAGCACTACAACAACATATTATTTGATGTTTTATCTTGTGAATTTAATATTTTAACTTTAATTTTAATACACACTCATTGCAATTCAGATGATTTCAACATGCACCAAAAAAGTTAGGACAGTTGAGTGCTTACCACAGTGTAACATCACCATTTCTTCTAATAACACTTATTAAGCATTTAGGCACTGAAGACACAGGTTTGTTAAGTTTAGCAAGCAGAATTTTCCCCCATTCATCAATTATGCAGGTCTTCAGCTGCTCAATTGTACGGGGCCTTCATGCCGTATTTTGCACTTTATAATACCACACATTCTCAATTGAAGACAGGTCAGGACTGCAGGCAGGCAAATCTAGCACCTACACTCTCTGCTTATGCAGCCGTGCACTTGTAATTGGAGCAGTATGATTTCACGTTGCCCTGCTGGAAAACCACTTCTGAATGCGTGTGATCTCCCCTTCCTCAGACGTCTTAAAAATCGTCATTCGTCTGTAATGGATATCATGACATGGGCTCGGGAATACTTCGGTAAACCTTTGTCAGTCAACAGCATTCGCCGCTGCATCCACAGATGCAAGTTAAGGCTTTACTTTGCAAAGAAGAAGCCATCCATAAAGACTGTCCAGAAGCATCACCAAATTCTCTGGACTCGGTCTCATCGGAGATGGAAAGTAGAACAGCTACAAAATTACAGAAAAAAAGAGCTTTTGCCATTGCTTATTGTCTATTTGTTTAAGTTTGACTTCTTCTGTATTTTGTTTCCAACTTGTATGCATGACATGTCGTAATAACATATGAAATATAAGCAGATTTGGGTAACACTTCACAATAAGGTTCCATTTGTTAACATTAGTTCATTAATGCATTAGGTATCATGAACTAACAATGAACAATATATTTTTTCCAGCATTTATTAATATTTGTTAATGTTAATTAAAAAAAAACACAATTGTTCATTGTTAGTTCATAGTGCATTAACTAATGTTAACAAATACAACTTTTGTTTTTAAATATGTAATAGTATATGGTGAAATTAACATTAGCTAAGATTAATAAATGCTGCAAAAGTATTGTTCATTGCTAGTTCATGTTAACTAATGTTGTTTACTAATATTAACAAATGGGATCTTATTGTAAAGTGTTTTTTTTTTTTTTTTTTTTTTTTTGTGACAATGACTGTGTTAACTGCTTACAAAAGGTCAGATTTCCTTGTGTAGTTCATGCAAGCATGAGTGCATGCTGTCATTAAAGCAAAATGGGAACATAAAAAATACTATATGAAATTCATATAGATTTTTTAATTCAAATTTTCACTCATGGAACAAGTGGAAAAAAATGGGCATCCAGAGTTTCATAATTTCTTATGTTGCATTTATAAGTGTCTAGACTGCAAGAAATTGAACCACAGTAAAACCATCTGCCCCTCATTCAAAACAGACAGACAGGACCACGCAGAATGACTGAAGAAAGGGGGAAACAGGGAAACCTCATTTAATAATGATATCACCCTAAGAAATTCAAGCCATATTTGTCTTTGTAGAGGCAGAATACCACATTATCAATAACATCTGTAGCATGTAGCATTTGATCATTTCTAAAACAAAAATAAATGTATAAATTCTATAATAAATAATATAATATTTTATTCACCATACCTCACCACATCAGGGCATGGTGTCATGTTTTCAGAAAACCACTAGGAAAATACATTATGGGTTTCACATGTTTATTCTGCCTGAGCTAAAGGAAATAGGGATTATATTGTAGCTTGACAGTCATGCCAAGCTGGTGTAGCTGTGGCCGGTAAATGAGGTGTTTGGTTGGCCTGTAGGCCATGCAGCAAACCGAGAAGGCATAAAGTCCACAGGCACCACATGTTTAAATAAATACTATAGGCAACTGTGCAAAATTAAGTGTTAAAACTAGGGAAGGTCTTGATTTATGGGGGTCCTACAGACCCTACCTCAGTTTTCAGTAAAAACTGCCATAGATGTTTATGTATAATAGAAAACTAAATTCAGCATTTTCTTTTGATTCTGTCCTTGAAAATACTGACTGATCAACTTATAATGTTAAAATTGTTAGAATCAAAATTGTGCAACATATTTCAAACCAGAAGATCTGAATATCTTCTGGTTTGAAATATGTTGCACAATTTTGATTATTTTATCAATCAATGAATCACAATTCAATGACAACTTGTAAAATAAAGGCTAACTTACATGTAATTGTCATCTTCCACAAACTTCTGCAGCTCTTCAATGTAGTGCACTGACATCAAATACTTCTGCACATGTGGTAAAATCACCAAATGATTTGTCAGGTAAATACATGTAGAGATCTGGTTTAAATTCTCTTTTATTAGTATATGCACTGTGTGGAGGTGTATCATTGGTAGTTTGTATTTTTATTACACATGTGGTAGAATGTATTACAAGGTAGTGGTCCTCTGTCATGTAATTTGAGGAAGGACCCAAGATGGATTTTACTGAAAAAACAAACAAAACAAAATACAAACAAAAACTTTCACAAGAGAGAAAACAAGTATAACAACACAAAGATACAACTGAAAACAAACTGACTGGGGAATAACTGGAAATGACAGGAACAACACAACTGGACTAGAAACAATACACAACAAAAATAAAAAAGTATGACCAAAACTATATTAAATATGGGTTTGCTTGCATCACAGATAAACATGGTTTGTGCTGATCACTATTTGTTTTGTACACTGTTAAAAAAAGTTATGCCATGATAATAATTGTGCATATTGTCGGCCTATGCAGTTCATGGTAATATTAATACAAATGAACGATTTTAAGGACATTTTACTTCTGTACAATAAACAATTTTGGTACTGCGTTGGGTCGCCACTTGATTTCCAAAATGAACATCTGTAACAAGGCTCTTTTCTAGATCACTCAGTGCTGCCTTCTTGTAGACATTGGAACTTCATAGCTCCAGTTTCACTTTCTCTGACTCTGACCTATCAAGAACATGCTGGAATCTTTTCTAGACACTGATATGAAAGAACTTCACAAGGGTGTATAAGAAGATGAGATTTTACGATGCTGAAGATTTCATTTGAATGTTGATATATACTCTTATAATATGAACAATAATAATATTTATATGTTTTGTGTAGGAAACTGACCATATTTACAGGACACCTGAAGATCAGAGATGATGCGCAGCAGATTGTTCATCTTATTGGTTCTTTGTTCAGTCTCTAAGATGCTGTCAGAGGTTGGGTAGGCAATGTAGGTCATATCAAACTGGTAAATTCCTAATGAAAAAAAAATATTGTTTAATTACTGACACAGGTTGGGAAGGAGAAGTTAGAGAGGCTGACAAAGGTGGGCCAGCATTAGCATTCCAGATATTACAAATGCAAAGATAAAGAATAAACCCCTATTATTGTTTTAAAAATTAGTAAATTATTAATGTCATTCTTGACAGAGTCAACCCATTTATAACTTTCAATGAGATTGCCCACTTTGAGATGCTAATTTGTCATTTAGTTGATGATTTTATTCAAAGTGACTCACTGTATATATATTTTGGGACAGTCTGAATAAGCAAAAAAAGGTTAAAGAATAGTTCACCCAAATGAAAATTTGCTGCTCAAAATAAACGTGGGCTTTTATTTAAAAAACACACAAACAAACATATATTATTATTATTATTATTATTATTAATAAAAATAATTCTACAGCATATGGGTTTGAAATAACATGATGGTGAATAAATAATTACACAATTGTAATTTTTGGGTGAACTATCTCTTAATTGCCTTGCTCAAGGTACAGTGGTGATGGATCACCCGTTCTTTGGTTCAAACCTAGGACCTTTTTGTAATCAGCCCATTTATTCAACCACTAGGCTACACCACCCCTTGTTGCACATATGGGCTCTGTACTCTGTGAGTGTTCTGAAACTTCAAGGGTTTCCACTTTAGTGGCCCCTCACTCCACTTTTACCACATCCTCAAACAGATAGTTCAGAGAGAACTCTCTCCAGGATTCTCATGCTCACTGCTAATTGCTAGGCGACAAGGACAAAACTAAAACTGCATGCAATGTCTGGACTAGAAAATTAGTGGCCTGGAGCTATTGCCTGACAGCTCTTACTTGCTTGTTATAGCTCTGTTTCTGCTAAAAGAGTTAAAGAGAATTTTGCTAATTATCAGGTAAGGTTTATGAGTCTCCTAATGTGGGCAATTAGTCATTAACTGAAGGGCTAAGATATGATTTACACAGACAGTGGGATGTGGCAACCTTCTCATGCCAGGCATGAAGATTTTCAGTGACTAAATGTGATCGTTTCACTTTCATTGTATGAAAGAAAAAAAAAAACGAAGAAAAAGAAAAAAGAAAGTATATGGTGACTGAGACTAACACAATGTCTAACATCTCCTTCAGATCAGTAAATGTAACTGTAGCAAATGGGTACACTAAATTGTTTTAGAATCTTTGGCTCAAAAGTGAATCTGTGCAGCTAAAACCACTAGTACAGTATCTATACAGCAGCTCTCCTATTCCATTGCTAAATCAGATGCCATGCTTGCTCCCTGTAATCATGCACCTGTTAAATATTGTAAATGATCTGCTGAAGTGGTCAGAATTTTTTAGTTTTGACACCTGGTTCTGTGCTGGGATAAACTTGGTGCTAAACTGCATGATGTGCTCTGTGGCAGAAAGCTCTCATTATTGTTCAGATATGATGTGTATTTCCATCTGTTGTCTGATGGCTGAATGATGCTTTTGAGTCTGTCGTTAATACGCGATTAGTACATAATTATAATTGAAAAAATACTGGGTTGACTGAATATCCACAGCTCAAATGCATTCAAAAAATGCAAAACATAAAACATTTTACTAGTGTCTTATACTTTTGTACCCCGCATTGTATGCAGTGTGTATATAATACATTTGTTTTATTATATTATTTGTCAGATTAAAATTACATTTTGTCATTTTGAATGAAAAGAAAAAATTTACATGAATTTCAGAATTTCTTAATATTTTGGTATGTTCATTTCAGTATGTACTTGAGCTGGGATAAACTCCACAAGTCTGAGAAAAACCTGATGATCCATGTTATCCCAGCATTATTTGAGAATGCACATGAATGCACAAGGTTAACATTACAAATTACACATTATCTACTGCATATATATTACTTTAAATAATCATCGAGTAGTCGAGGCTTCTTTTACAGATCTCGTGTGAATTCTACTCACAGGACATGAAGTCACTGATAACACATTTTAATGTCATATTAGTTGATGTGTTACATGTACTGTATTCTTGAGCTTTCTCATATTTAAATGTACTTCTAAACGCCTCCCTCAGTGACATGGCGTGGCGGCTGTTTGAATGTTCGCAAACAGTATGTTGTTGTTCAGTCGTTTCAAACTTCTTTTTGACTGTGAGCGAAGAACGAAGAAGCACTTCGCTGTGAGTGTGCTGAGGCATTAAGTTTACAAACGGTGCTCTAGAAGCATGCTATTTTCAAGTGTAAAAATTGAGTGAAAGAAGTTGATTTGACATTTGATAAAATGGGAAACAAGATTAACACTGGAGCTAATTACTGTATACAGTATGTGTACTGTAAGTGACTCCATAATATACATCAAGATGGTGCCTCGGTGTGGAGCGCTCCTATTCTTTTGTTGTTTTTGTTTGTTTGTCCTGTGTTTAGTAATCTTTTTCCAATCAGTTTTACCAGGGACGAACTGCTGAACATTTGGCAGCATATAACAGACAATATTTTCCCGGTTTTTGAATATTTGGATGCTTTGCTGGACATTTTAGTCGGAGGCGCAGCTTGGCTGTTCAAGAGACGCAGGTGAAGGAAACGAGCAGGCGCGCTGGTCAAGCTCCATCGGCGCGGCTTTCGAACAGCGCTGCCGAGCATTCATCTAGCGAATCTCCGCTCTCTTCCTAATAAAACAGATGAACTACATCTCCTCACCAGTACAAACAAGGATTTTTCAACCTCTGTTGCCTTGTGCTTCACAGAAACCTGGCTGACTGAAGCCATTCCGGACAGCACGTTACATCTGCCGGGCTTTCAGCTGTTCAGAGCGGATCGCATCGCAGATTTAACGGGGAAAACGAGAGGCGGTGGAACATGCATTTACATCAATGAAAGTTGGTGTACAGATGTAACAACGTTAAAGAAGATGTGCTGTCCTAATTTGGAAGCGCTCTTTATTAACTGTAGGCCTTTCTACGCACCGTGGGAGTTTTCTTCATTTATTCTGGTGAGTGTTTATATCGTGCCAAACACGTGCGTGAGTGCTGCACTTCAACAGTTGGCTGATCAAATCACAGACACAGAACAACAATACCCGGACTCAGTTATTATTATTCTTGGGGATTTTAACAAAGCGAATCTCACACGTGAACTGCCCAAATACAAACAGCACATTACATGCCCCACCAGAGACAGAAATATACAGGATCATTGCTACAAAACAATAAATTATGCATATCGCTCTGTCCCTAGAGCAGCTTTGGGACTCTCTGATCACTGTCTGGTTCATCTTCTTCCAACCTACAGACCACTGTAAATCTGCTAAGCCTGTAGTAAAGACTGTAAAGAGATAAGGCTTTTGAGGCTGCAGCCACCGACCTAGATGAGCTCACAGATAATGTGACATCATATATCAGTTTCTGTGAGGATATATGCATTCTTACTAGGACTTATTTAACGTTCAACAATGACAAACTATGGTTTATAGCAGAACTGAGGCAGCTTCGTCAGGCCAAAGAGGATGCTTACAGAGGTGGGGATAAAGTCTTGTTCAATCAGGAACACACTGAATAAGGAAATCAGAGTGGCTAAAAGAAGATACTCTGAGAAGCTGAAAAACAAGTTTTCAGCTAACAACCCTGCATCAGTGTGGAGTGGCATGAAAGAATTTACAAATTACAAGACTCCTGCCCCCAACCCTATGATGGAGTAACAACTGGCTGATGACCTGAATGTGTTCTACTGTAGATTTGAAAGGCCCAATCTCAAACCCCACACCTGCTCTGACATTCACGTCACACAAACACCAACACCTCCTGCAACCCCCCTCCTCCCCCCTCCTGCTACTCAACCTGCACTTAAGATCTGTGAAGAGGAGGTGTGCCATGTCTTCCGAAAACAGGACCCAGATGGCGTATCACCTGCATGTCTTAGATCCTGTGCTAACCAGCTGGCCCCCATCTTCACACTGATTTTCAATAGATCGCTGGAGCAGTGTGAAGTCCCATACTGCTTCAAATGCTCAATCAATATTCCTGTCCCAAAGAAACCAAAAATCACAGGACTTAATGACTACAGACCTGTCGCCCTGACGTCTGTGGTCATGAAATCATTTGAGAGACTGGTGTTGGCCCACCTGAAGGACATCACTGGACCCTTTCTAGATCCCCTTCAATTTGCTTATCGAGCAAACAGGTCTGTGGAGGATGCAGTCAACATGGGATTGCATCATATCCTGCAACATCTGGACAGACTAGGGACATCCGCAAGAATCCTTTTTGTGGACTTCAGTTCGGGTTTCAACACCATCATCCCGGCTATACTCCAGACTAAACTACACCAGTTCTCTGTTCCCACATCTATCTGTCAGTGGATTACCAGCTTTCTGACAGACAGGCTTGTGAGCCAGGGGAAATTCACTTCCAGCACCTGCATAATCAGCACTGGTGTCCCCCAGGGATGTGTGCTCTCCCCACTACTCTTCTCCCTCTACACCAATGACTGCATCGCCAAGGACCCCTCTGTCAAGCTCCTGAAGTTTGCAGACGACACCACTGCCATCGGACTCTTCCGAGATAACGATGAGTCTCCATACAGAAGGGAGGTTAAACAGCTGGCCGTCTAGTGAAGTCAAAACAACCTGGAGCTGAACATGCTCAAAATGGTGGAGATGATTGTGGACTTTAGGAGGAACACCCCAACACTGACCTCCCTCACCATTCTAAACAGCACTGTGGCAGAAGTGGAGTCATTCAGGTTCCTCGGCACTACCA
The DNA here is from genome assembly GCF_019703515.2 of Myxocyprinus asiaticus. NCBI lineage: Eukaryota > Metazoa > Chordata > Actinopteri > Cypriniformes > Catostomidae > Myxocyprinus > Myxocyprinus asiaticus. The sequence goes on along the minus strand of NC_059376.1, from coordinate 20,348,350 downwards.
TCTCACAGGACTTGAAGTGGGAGACCCACATTGACTCCATTGTGAAAAAGGCCCAGCAGAGGTTGTATTTCCTTTGCCAGTTGAGGAAGTTCAACCTGCTACAGGTGCTGCTGATATAGTTCTACTCAGCAGTCATTGAGTCTGTCCTCTGCACCTCAATAACTGTCTGGTTTGGTACGAAATCAGATATCAGAAGACTACAAAGGACAGTTCGGACTGCTGAGAGGATTATTGGTTGCCCCCTGCCCTCCCATCAAGAACTATACACTTCCAGAGTGAGGAAAAAGGCTGGAAAAATTGCTCTGGACCAACTCACCCAGCTCACTACCTTTTTGAACTTTTGCCTTCTGGCCGACTTTTCAGAGCTCTGAGCACCAAAACCATCAGGCACAGGGACAGTTTTTTTCCCTCAGGCTATCCATCTCATGAACAGTTAAAACTGCCCCATTGAGCAATAATTATGTGCAATTCACAGTCTAGTCTTTTTATATTTATCCAAGACATCCAACCTCTTCTGCCATTACATTCCCTTGCACTGTATATAACAGATTTGCACTACGTTTGTGTATGTATGTATGTATGTGTGTGTCTGTGTGTGTATATATGTATGCGTGTATGTGTGTGTGTGTGTGTGTGTGTGTATGTATGTATATGTATATATATATATATATATATATATATATATATATATATATATATATATATATATATAGTCTTATTGTGTATTCTATATATACTTTATTTTCTATTCAATTACTTTTTTATTTATTTTATTTATTACATTTGTAATAATTTTTTATTATTATCTATGTCTTGTTGCTATTTTGTATTGTTGTGCACTGGAAGCTTCTGTCACCAAGACAAATTCCTTGTATGTGTAAGCATACTTGGCAATAAAGCTGATTCTGATTCTGATTCTGAACCACCCCATGAAGACATAAAACTGATGTTTTCACAAATATTTAGATCTTCTGGCATTATAACAGACACTGAGGCTGTCGTTTAAAGCCACAGAAATAGTCTAGGTGTGATTGTGTTGGTCAGGGAGGTCAGAGGATAGCTATACAGATGAGATTGACCCTGACTTGCTTCCTGTGAACAGTGAAGTGGGTGGCTCACTGACCTCAATTGACCTTTTACAGGATTCAATTACAACTGCAGAACAGCACTTTTGTGTTCAGATTGAAGATGAAAGTGGATGAACGTTACTTTAGCTGCCATCAATCGGTCAACTATTATGATTGTGCATAATTTAAACTATTATCACTGTGCATAAGTTCCTCAAAAAGTTGTTTGCTCAAAATAAAGCAAATATTGTAAATAGATGTAACTTGATAATTGAAAATAATTTTAGTTTGGTAGACCAGGACAAAATAATCTGTTTCTAGTCAATATTTCTTTTACAGTGGAGTTCAAGCAATTGTGAATCATTAGGATTTTCCATTTGATAACTTTATATAAAACAGAGAAAAAGGGAATGTTTGTTTGACATAAAAAGAAGAAAAATAAAATAAAAATGGCTTTACTTGGCATTAGACATACTGTATAATAATTACAAATAATGATATATTTATTTTTAGCCAGGTCTATTCTAGGTTTTTGAGACATTACGACTTTGTGGGACACACTGAATAAGAGTCAGAATTCCTGGAAATGAGAGTTCTAGTGGCTGGTTTCCAAGTTGTGGAGTCCAGTCCTCCTGCAGTCCACGTTCAGCTTCACGGAGAGACAAAGAGAAATAATTAGAAAGAAAGTAAGAGTTCTCCTTCACTGTGAGAAAATTTATAGAGGTGAGAGAGAAATACTTTGACAAACTCTCAAACTTCATGCCACAGTTTTCCAGTTCAGCAGGAACAGATCAAATGCAGGTGTTACTGGGGGAGAACAATCATGCATCAGTTAAACAATGTAATTGAGAGAGAGAGAGAGAGAGAGAGAGAGAGAGAGAGAGAGAGAGAATATATAAAAATACAACTGTATTATCCGGAGTTACATTTAAGAAATTAAACTTTTGCATGAAGGCAGACGGTGCAATGTTTTATGGATAAAATGTCCTAATTCTGTCAGGAGTTTTCAGTGTCTCTTCAATCTCTAATGACCCGTATCAGGAGAATGTGAAAGTGAGCAGGTGATTATTAAACACTTGTGGAATTCAGTCTGAGAGTGGCAGTCCAGTAATGTTGTCCTTGAATAGAACAGGGAGTGTGGCTGGAGCATGTTCTCCCTGCCTGACAGCGTGCTACAGCTCCAAAAATCAGGGATAATTATAGCCAAAGACATTTACAGACTTCAGGGTTTATGCTCCCTGAAATATAACATTCACATGTATAGTATTTAGTCTCCTTATATACTGTAAGAATTTAACAACAGTTTGACTTTGACAATTAGACTTGACAACGATGGGGTAAATCACAATGGCTAAGGAAATGCTTTACCGAAAATACTAGGGGCCGTTTACATAACAACGTTTTCAACTAAAAACGGAAAACATTTTAATGCGTTTTGGCTGTTCGTTTACACGACAATTGTGTTTTGGGGCCTGAAAATGCAAACTTTTGAAAATGGGTTTCAAAGTGCAAGTTTTTGAAAATGATGCTGTTATAGTCTCCGTGTAAACATACAAAAACGTGAATTTGTGAAAACGATGATGTCATGCGCACGCGTATTACGTGTTCAGTCTATAGGCATATGCGCGAATACTTCAAAACAAAAAGTCAAAACAAAAAGTGACCTTGGAAACCAAAAAGTTAAATTCAAACCCTGGAAACAACACAATGGGTTATCTTGAAAAGTAGTGGTGGCAAACCCTGCCGAACAGACAAGGACAGATGGTCACCATGTTGGTTTTGCATGCTGGGCCCCAAAAAGGGATGCTGGTGTGCTGGTGTTCCAACTAGGCTTCTTGACTAGCTTAACAAACAAGACTACCATGGTCAATCAGCCTCACAAGAAAGATCATGCTTGTCAACCATTTTTGCTTCGAAACAGCATAGCTGTGCACCAAACCAGCATAAGCCAGACAGTGCAACAATGTAACATCAATGCTCATGTCTAAATGCTCATGTCTGCTAAGAAATTTGGTGAACATTAAATATGCGCATAATTGTGGGAAACTTCATTTAAATAAATATATTTTGTGTTTGACACTTTGGAGCCAAAGTGGTAATGGGGATTTAATTAAATAGACTGCACTGTCTAAATTCATAGTGAGTTATGGGGAAAAAAAGAAAACAACCAGAAGATTGTTGAGGCTTTGGCCTGGCTAGAGGCTGAGAAACATTCCAGAGGTGTGAGTTCACATGTAATAGTGGGGCTGCAGGTTGCTATGCGGTGGCTGTCTCAAGGGATATGGCTTCCAGAGTGCAGGAACAACTGGGATGACTTAGAATGGAAGTGTACCAATAGGAACCTGCCAATTGGAACTCCACAACATAGATAAGTATGTAACACGCAAAAAGGTATTTGCAAATTAGTATTTGTCTTGAGCTACAAGGCCAATTATGGTGGTATTACTGAAGGAAGTGTATGATGGAACAGAGTGTAAAACTTTGAGCAGCCAAAAGCATATTTTAAATAAACACAAGCAACACTGGCCTGAGAGAGAGAGAGAGAGAGAGAGAGAGAGAGAGAGAGAGAGAGAGAGAGAGAGAGATAGGTCTGGCTCTTACAGATGGCTTTAGAGCCATTCAAATATTTTTATATCTTCTCAACAATCTGCTCATTGGGTGTAAAATGTAAGTAGACACTGTCAACAACCTAAACAATTACAGTGTCTATCATTAACCTGAAAGGAAATATACCCCGGCAGAATAAGGCTCTTTAGCACAAACTTATGTTATAATGCCTCTCACCAACAAACTAACTCAATATGTTGGCTTGTCTGCAGATTTCAAGAGCGAGTTTATGGAAATTGCCAGGAAGACTGGGATGCTTCATATATTGCATAACGAGATAAAAGAGTCTATTGTGCTGTGACTCAAGGGGTTTTCATGAAACAGACAGAGACAGTGGAAAATGACTCATTGAACAAACAAATGTACACTTAGCAACTACTTAGTACACTTAGCACTATTGTCCTTGCACACACACAGATGGCAAAGCCACTTCAGGGACGTTATAAGTGACAGCCTTATACAGCTGTCTCTCTTTGGACTTTTTGTGTGGCAAACACAGTCAAACTTGACATTAGGCTGCTGTCGCATAATTCCTCTGAGATAACTTAAGAGGAATTTTAAAGTTCCCCTTTGATTCAGTTCACTTGACATTGCTGTAAGCACTATGGGGAAGTCCTTCTAGATGACCTTGTTGAAACCCTTATTCAATCACATCAATCATCTGATAGGCAATGGTGTCTGAGCCCTTCCCCTTCAGGCGTGCAGTTGGCCTATATAAGTGGGCTCTCAGTCACCATTTCTTCAGAATTTCCTTTCTTCAAGACTACGAACTGCGTCTTCATCTTGGAACCCATCTACTTTGCTGTCGATATACACTTACAGTTGACGGAACTTCTCAGCAAGATGCGAACAGGACGACTTGTCACCTGTGCTCAGCGCCTGCACCAAGAGGCTTTCTGCGCCCCTGTGTGTTCCGGTGAAGAGTTCTCCACATCACCATCAAAGATGCTCTCGGTGAACGGGTCCTTCGCTTCAGACGCTCGTCATTGATCAATGCGGCACTTCAGCAAAACTTCTTCCTGCTTCCCACAGCGCTCCAGCTGGAATTACTGTATCCTTTTTATATATAAAATATTAAATAAAAGTTAATCACTTGTGTATTACGCGTCTTTTTAAAGATGTCGTTCCGCAAGTGTTTCCTATGCAAACGGCACATCCTGCCGTCTGATGAGCATGAGAGCTGTGTTCACTGCCTGGGCCATGCCCACACACAAGCAGCTCTCATGGAGAAAGACTGCTCTCACTGTGAGGGCATGAATCTCTGGACATTGCGCTCTAGGATCAATCTCGTTCTGAGGGAAGATCCAGCCTCTCGTGCCCTCCAACCTGCCTCTTCTGTGTTAAGTCCTGAGGGACCACATGAGGAGGCACGGCGGGACAGTAAGTTTGAGCTGGAAGAATTAAAGGAGGATCTCGTGCTGGTGCAAGCCCTGTAAGCCCCCCGAATTTCCGATCGAATGTCCTCGCCTGTGCAATATGCGCGTGATGAGCTCCGGCTATTGGAGCGCACGGCCTCATTACGTTTGGCGGCTCTAATGATGATGTTGTGTCTCTCACAGCTTCAGGCAAATGGTTCACGAAGGATGTTGCTGCCTCTTCCCCCAGCGAGGGTGAAGAACGTGCACACTCCATGGACAAGGAGCTTCTTCGCATTCTCACGAGTGGTTGAAGAGCTCGGTCTTGAGTAGTCCCCTCCAGAAGAGCCAGAAAAGACTCACCTGAATAAAGGGTTTTTGCAAACCGGCTGTCGTCAACAGACTGCGGTCCAGAGGATCGCACCATTTTTCCCTGAGGTCCACGTGGAGCTCTCAAAGACCTGCTCTGCGCCGTCTTTTCACTCACTCAGGTCAGAGATGCTGCCATCTTCACTAAAGTGGACCACGCCGAGGAAAAAGGCTACTCAAAGCTTCCCCCGGTGGAATAGGCGGTCGCAGCTTACCCCCGTTGTCGCCCGACGGTCTCTTTGGCAACGCTAAGGAAGGCTTTTTAGAGTGCTTCATCATGGCGCAAAAGCAGTCTTATGCGATGAAACATGTTCTACCAAAGAGAAATAGCACTCTCCCTTTCCCGGCACGCTCCCGATCTTATTCCATTCAGCGCCCAGCAAAGAATCCATTTCTCACTGCCCCAGCCCAGCCGAAAGCTACTGCTGAGCCGTCTGTGAAACCACGCAAACCGTGGCCCAGGAGTAAGCACCTGCTGTCTCAGCGCGAAAAACGTGCAGACGGAAAAACCCCGGCCGGGCAGCAGAAAAGTTCCTGACATGCCCAGCCCCGTGAAGAAGAGCCCAGATCTCACCATTATTCACGGCCCAGAGCCGAAGAAGGCTCGAATTGAGGTGCACAGTGTTTCTCCCCTCTTCCCCAATACTGTTCATCAGGAATGGGACATTGTTCAAAATGTTGCTTCTGTTTGTATTACTCAAAAAGAGGTTGTTCTCACAAAAGAGAAAAAAGCGCCTGTTGTTCAAACATAGGACACTCACACAATCTCAGAAAGAGGGCCATTTCCTCTCCACATATCATGCACCCCACACACTATGCTCAAACGCTTCCCTATGTTGAGCGGTGCTCTATCTGCTATAGCGAGTTAATCAATAAGCCTGCTGTCCCGCTGCGCGAATGCATGGCAAACCCTCATGTGCGTGTCAGATGAAAATTAATTAAAGCAAATTAGATCGCTTCACCGCCGTTTTGCAATCTGTGGTTCAACCACAGGATGCGCCGGTGTTTTGCATGCAGAGATTCACAGACTCCTCCCAAAAAATGCAATAGAGACTGTTCCAGACTGTGACACACACAGCAGGGTTTACAGCCATTATTTTCTCATTCCAAAGAAAGACGGTGGGCTTCAGTCCATTCTAGATCTGAGACACTTGAATTGTGCTCTCGTGAAGTGCCCATTCAAAATGATAACTCAGAAATAAGAAATCTTATCGCACATCCATCCTCAGGACTGGTTTGCATCAGTGGATCTGCAGGACATGTACTTTCGGGTTCCAATTGCACCGCGTCACAGACCATTTTTGAGATTCGTGTTCGAGGGAACTGCGTATAAATTTAAAGTCCTTCCTTTCGGTCTGTCTCTGGGTCCCTGCATGTTCACAAAGTGTATCGATGCAGCACTCGCCCATTGAAAATGAACGTTGTGCGTGTTTTTAATTACCTTGATGATTGGCTATTACTAGCCCAATCAGAGGCACTATTGAGCGAACACAGAGACTTGCTGCTTTGCCATCTGGAAAATCTGGGTCTGAATGTCAACTGTGCAAAATACACACTTCACCCCAGCCAGGAAATCTCCTTTTTAGGTGTTTGTCTCGACTCTGTAAGCATGCGTGCACACCTCATTAATGAGCGTGTACAGACCATTCTTCGTTGTCTGTCTCAGTTCAAACTGGGGAAATCATTGCCACTGATTTCAGAGAATGCTGGGTTTTATGGCGGCAGCATCTGCCATCATACTGTTAGGTCTGTTACACATGAGAGCTCTCCAGTACTGGCTCAAGCAGCACTTTCCACATCGCACCTGGAGCCTCAGGTGCATGCACATCGCAGTGACTCGCTGCTGTATGGCTGCTCTAGCACCATGGACAGTGCCGGCCTTCTACAGGGTGTTATGCTGGGTCAAATTTTCAGAAGAAAAGTGTTGATCACAGATGCATCCAACACAGGTTTTGGCATGGTGTGCAATGGTCACCCGACATTCGGCACCTGGACAGGTGCGAAACGGGCATGGCACATCAACCACCTAGAACTGCTGGCTGTCTTTCTAGCTTTGAGGGCTTTTCATTCTGACACTGTGAATCACCATGTTCTGATTCGTTTGGACAACACAACATTAGTGACGTATATAAATTGGCAGGGCGGACTCCGATCGCCACAATTATTGGGCATGACACAACGCCTCCTCCAGTGGAGCAGGCTTTATCTCATTGCGTGCGACACACATCTGAATTTCGGAGTGGATCTGTTTTAACGCCAGGGAGTATTACCAGGGGAATGTCATCCTCAAACAGTGATGAAAATTTGGGAAATATTCGGCAAAGCGGATGTCGACCTATTCACCTCCGCAGAGAACACCCACTGTCCCCTCTGGTACACCATGTCCCAAGTCCTGCAGGGCATGGAAGCGCTGGCTCACAAATGGCCGGCGAAACACAATTATGTGTTTCCCCCGGTGCGCCTCCTTCATTCTATTATCAGAAAAGTCTGAGAGGACACGGAAACAGTTCTGTTAATTGCGCCAAAATGGCCCAATCAGTCCTGGTTTCCGGAGATGACAGAAATACTAGACGGCCCTCCATGGGAAACACCACTGAGGAGAGACCTTCTCTCTCAAGTACAAGGCACGATTTGGCATCTCCAGCCAGAGCTGTGGAACCTACATGTGTAGGCCCTGAATGGAGCACATCGGACGAGCCAGAACTGGCTCAGTCAGTGATGACTACCATTTTACAGGCTAGAGCACCGTCCATAAGACAACTCTATGCACTTAAATGGTGCATGTTTGCAAATTGGTGCTCTTCACGTGGTAAAGACCCGGTGAATTACCCCATAGCTGAGATTTTGACATTCCTTCAAGAGCGACTGGATGCTGGACTTACCCCGTCAATGCTCAAGGATTATGTAGCGACTATCTTGGCATACCACGCCCTGAAGGCTGGCTCTTCAATAGGCAAACATAATCTAGTCATAAAGTTCCTTAGGGAAGCGAGGCGTTTGAACCCCACTAGCCTTGCTATGGTGCTGAATTGGGACTTGATTCTGGTGCTAAAGGCACTCACAAACTCTACGTTCGAACCACTGGAATCTGTTGAGCTGTGGGTGCTTTCCTTAAAGACCACACTCCTATTGGCTTTGGTCGACTGACAGCTCATGCCTGGAGTTTGGTCCAGATCTGTCAAAAGCCACCATTAAACCTAGAAAAGACTACGTGCCAGGTAGGTAAACGGTTTTATCAGCACCTTTAAGTTGTTTAGTTGCTATAATGCTTGAATATGTTTTCTGGTAGGGTTTTTTAAGCTTTTATCAGTTGTCATGCTGTAATGAATCGAACATTACTCTGGGGATTTTGTGTTTACTGAATGTGAAGTGTTTAATAGGTTTCCTTTTCCGGTGACTTTACAATAACCCAGGGATTCCCAAACTTTTTTGTCAGCCGAACCCCTTTCACCTAAATGATTTACATGAAGTTCCCCCTGATATTTTAAGTAATGTTAACATTTGGAAATATAATTAAATGTACATCTTTGCACTTTTTTTTAATTATTATTGTTATATTGTAATAAACCTTTATTACATCAATTGCTCTTTTCCTATAATATTTATACATTTTATTTAATTTAATTCACCATTGGCATTTCTATCACAATCAGTGATTGCACTCAAAGGAGTAAAATAAAAAATAAAAAACAGTCTATTTTTATCTTTAATTTCCCTAAAAATTGTATAAACATGTCATTCCATTTGTGTATGCACATTTGATATCTTGATATGATGTAGCCAATATTTACAATTCATTAATTAAAAATGTCTTTTCATTGAAGTAACAAAGCCAGGGCTGTAGCAACTATTATAGCCTGGGGTGGGGGGCCATGTCCCCCTTACTTATTTTTAGGAAATTAAGCATTATATTTATATATTTTTTGGATATTATTAGCATACAGTATATTTCGGCAGCCATGCAATAAAATACTAGGCAGCCACCTAAATGACACCTTTAAGACCCATCAGAATCCTCCATCAACCGGTTGGTTCAGCAGTGAACAGAACCAGCACACAAGCAGTTATCAGTACAGGCCAAGGAGGTACAGCCATTACCTATTGCTTCTCAGGACTACAGGGCAAACAATGTCAGGATAATGAAAGTCACTTTTAAAACATGATTGTGTTGCTAATAATGAAATTATGTTACGTCATAACTTTGTATGGAGAGTAGTTACCTTTGCATTAAAAAGTGCATTTTCTCACCATCAATCAGTTGCATGAGAACACATACTCTTGCTCTCTCACACACTGCAGCACGCACAGCAAAAGAGAAAGAGTGTGCACTCTCATGCAATCGATGGTGAGAAAATGGCACTGAAGCCACATAGACAAAAGGTTGGTTAAAAGGAAAATTTACTTGCTTGATTTAAGTTGTGTTCTATTCTTAATTTTTATTTGTCAAATGACGGCCAACATTTGGAATTATCCGACTATGTTTTCAGAAATCTGTAAATAACAGAAATATTTTCGCTATCTCGTCACTCTCTCATGAACCCCCATTTGGGAAACCCTGCTGTAACCTACTAATATTACTAATATTCTTGGCTTTTGAGTATTTTATAACATTGCTGCAGTTTTGAGGTTCCTTAAGTGTGTGTGTCCCTGAATGGGTCTCTGTAGAGTACGTGCAGCTGGTTTCTCATTTCTTTACCCCATTGACAGAAATGCACAAATTACTGTATCACTTTCCTATACCCTTTTAGCAGATAGAATGTTTAAACAGAGTGGAAATGTTTAAACACTCTTACTGCTAAATGGGCAAATGAAAGTGATAAAACAACTTGTGCATATCTTGTGCCCAGTTCCATGGTTATCAAATGTGACATTAGTAGGAATTTAGGCAAATGCCAATAAATTGAAATAAAATCAAAGCTTCTATAAATAATGACCCCAGGAAGACTGCTGTTTCCTCTCTGACACACCAACAAGCATGTGCCTGTTTCTCAGCCAGCAAAAATTCTAGGAAGGTACTGAATGCAGGATGGGTGGAAAAAGCAAATGTCAAATGGAACAGATCTGGCCAACAGAACTGTTTGTAATACATAAAATTATAAGGCTTTACATTTACAGATAACAAAATACTTAAACCAGTGCAGATGTTTTTGTTTTTTATTATTAAGAAGAGCTACAATGACATGAGTATATAAAGGGTTGCATTCCAAATTAGTCACTCATGAGGTTCTGTTTTTTGTTAGGATGCTGCCTTAGAAGGCAGCGGCTTACGTAGGCAGTAGACAGCAAGCCAACTTACTAGATTTTGGAACAGAACTCCAATGTGTGTGCTGGGCAACCAATGGCAATGGCAAATGACAAATTTATAAACACATATTGTCTGACGTCATTGGTTCCACTCCAAACAAATTCTGACAGCACCAATTAGATTTTTTGATGATTTTGATAACAGGTTCTTTTGAATGGGGAATACAATACAGCAATAAAACAAAACAAAACAACAATCCCATGTTTGGTGGAAAACAGATAAGCCCCACTATTTTTTGACCCCTGAAACTGGCAGCAGAGGGTATTTGTGGTTGACTGGTGCCCCTGTATTAATCTGCAAGTTATTACCATACTTGCTGAACATGGGAAATAATACCAAATGGTGAGTCCCTCACACTGAGACACTGGGAATGTGCTATGCTTGGAACCTCTGTCTCACCGCAGCATTGACTTTTTCAACGTCTGGATATTTCCATTGTCCTTAGGATTGTAATACTGAGTTATTGTTTGTCTAATATCAATAGATGAAGGAGAGAATGGAGAGGAATATGAGGGTCTCAGAGGAAAAATTGCTTCCAAAATCAGCAGACAAAAAAACATAAGACCAAGTTTATTTTTTAACTACAAGAAAGCTATATGAATTGATTAAGAGGCTGTTAAAGGGATAGTTCACCCAAAAATGACAATTCTGTCATCCTTTACCTTTATAAAAAAAAAAAAAAGGTAAGCAATATGTTAGTCTCTGTCACCATTCACTTTCAATGCATCTTATTAAATACAGTGGATGTTAATGGTGACTGGAGTCATTCTACATTAAATCTCCTTTTGTGTTACAGTCATACAGGTTTAGAACAACATGAGGGTGAGTAAATGATGACAGGATTTAACCCTTATTGTCCATCATAGATGTAACATAGTTGCTGGCGCTGGCAATGACGAAGACGATGAAGTAAGAAGAACCCAGGTGCAGTCTATTTACAAAGTGCAGTAAACCAAAAACCTTAACTATCAACATGAAACATAAACATAAACATGACTTGACATGACACAATGATAACAAACTTCTACATTAACATTCAATACTTGACAATGGACAATGGCAAACATGAGGGCTTAAATACAAGACATGGGAGAACAAGACAAACAAGTTAACCAATGAACAAACAGAACTCTAACAAGATAATTAAACAATAAACATGAACATGGAGGGAAAACATGAAATCACATGACAAGGGATCACATGACATGAAACAGGTACTAAACCTTTCAAAATAAAAGACAAGAAATATATGAACACACACATTAAACATTACAATAGATCTGGGCTAATGAGTTTTTATATTTTTATTGTGTCAAAAAATATTTGGATCACAACTCTGAGTGGCTTACCGATTTAATAACTAAACATACCAAGTCTCTTTCTCAGTGAATTTGACACACCTCATGCTTTGTAAGTGAAAATTTGTTTCGGTTTCTCCACCATTTTTTTCTCATGGAAGAATTAATGATGAGAACTGGTTTATAATTCCCATAAAGCGTACAAGGCTAGTGACAAAGGGGGCAAGTTACACGAAAAGAGACTTCACTTTCAGAAAAATAAAGAACTTTTGGAAAGACATCTAAATGCAGAAAACCCCAAAAGTTTAACATAGAAATCATAATTTGAGGTAGAGGTGACAAGGTCATGAATTGCTTCCTTTTCCATTCATCTCTGTGGTTAAAAACACCACTCTGGTTTTCTCATTAAATACAGCAGCCCTTCACATTTGTCCTGTTTGTGTCTGTTTTTGCAATCAGATTCCATATGCAATGGAAATGATTCGTATTTTCAAATGTAATAATTATAGAGACAGGCCTTCTAAATTGAGTCAAAACACAGTGACTGAACATATTAAGATTATTGAGTACACTTTTACATTCACAAGTTCACCTTCATATAATCCTTAAGAGGGATAGAGGTCAACAGATTTAGCTTGCTGTCTTTATTGGAGGGTTATGGAGGTTATTCAATGGAAGATAGTTTGATCAAGATATAAAAGTTTCGGTGGTGGAGGAATGATGGAAGAATTGTCATGGGAGTGAGTAAAGCAACCACTTAGATATTTGTGTGATGTAATTGACAGGATTAGATGAACAAACTCCTTCCAAACTTTGATTTAGTACTTCATTAAACAATCTGCATCAAAACACATGATATGAATCTGTTTTGTCATTTGTGCCTCTATAATGTCAGAACAGAAGGTTTTGTTTGCTCTAAGCTAATTTGAATCAAGAAAAGACAAACAAGGGGCCAGAAAACTAATTCAAAGAAAATAAACTGCATTCCAGGAGACTCAAGGAGTTGCTCATGGTAATTAGGCACCTTGACCAATATGGTCTCATCCAGCCATTAACATTCCAATTATCCAATTGTGCATAAGGATGGGAATCATCTTAAAAGTGGGACATAGGGACAAAACAGTTGAGAAAAAACAGAGAGGAGAGAACAGAAGGTGAATAGAGGATATTGTCCCAAAGATGAGTCTTAAGCAAAGGGCCATGAAGATGGTGAGCATTTCAATAGTCCCTTTCTATGTGTGCATGTGTATGATGAGCCAAAACAAATAAGGACTCTCTTTCAAGTGCAGCAATCACATACTGTGAATCTCCTCCAAAGGAACGAGGTCTTGCTCCCATCACTTCACCCACTCCTGCTCCTTGGAGAGGAGGTCTTACCCCTACTGCTTCCCCCTGCTCTCATCTGCACAAAGATCTTGAGCAAAATGTCACTACAGAATACCTAATGGTGAATAGCTGTACACTTTATAGCACAATAAAGTGTTAGTGTCCCAAAGTCTCCAAACTCAGGGTTCTTCACTGCCATTAATGTCAAGTTTGAATCAGGAATTATAAGGTTATAGTTAAAGTTGAAGTATATAATTTTTGCGCCACTGGTGACACCAAAATGAATAGCAAAAATATTGATTGTTTAAAATAGGTCTCCTGAACACTCCAACCACCTTCCATTGGTTGGTCAAAACAAATCATCCCACCCCATCCTAACGCCATTGATTGAACCAATGTTGCTATGTTGGGCTAGTTGGGATGCTCAAACTAAGAGCAATATTTTAACAATGACACAGAGCCACAGTGTTTACACAGGGGAATCATCTTATGACTGTCTTGCTTTTAGTTGTCTCTGTATGTTAAGGTTGGATTGAAGAAAATATTTTTTGACATTGGGAAAATTACAAACTTCACTTTTAACTGAATATGACTTTTTTTTAATTAAAAAATGACTCATTTTTATTTCACTTTAGTTTTAGCTAAGGATGGAGAAAAAGGTCGGTTATGACAACTACAATAAAGCCCAATTACAAATCTCTGGTTTTGTACAGGACATGTTTAAGTTGGTATGCTCTGAATTCTGTTTGTTCTGGAGTTTGTAACTCTTTATCTCCTTCTCAGGGATTGCTCCTGTGGATAGGATATGAACTCACACTTATCTTTGGCCTGGTGGAAAATCGAAATTGTCAAAGCTTAAGTTGACAAACTCAAGCTGCATCATTGAAGAACAAAAGGATCGCTTATTACCACACTGTACAACACTTTGCTTTACTTGATCTCTCATACTGAAAATGAAAGATCTTCTCCATATCTAGTATATTGCTTATTTATAATATAGTATATTTGTAATTATATCTGTTTCTTTAATTGAAAGTTTTATATATATATATATATATATATAAGCATCTTTATTTGTTTTATAAGTTTCCTTTTAAGTTATATAAGTTTCTATAATGTGGTAAAACATACGGTCTGTCTGTGTTGGGACAAGGCACTTGCCCCCATTGTGACTTTGAATTTTGTGATATTTGACTCAAAGGTGCAGTATGTAAGATTCAGAAACCCTTGTTATTAATGACACCTGTGGCCGTTAAGTGAATTGCAGCCAGCTACCTGATGCTCGTGCTCGCGCACACACTCCATAGGGACGCGAGCATCGACCAAAACAATGACGTAACGTACAAAGAGACTGAACGTGATTCACCAACATCATGCTGACAGATGAGGTAGCATAATTAAAATTACACAGTTATGATTGTTTTACTACAAACTTTGAGACTGCATATTATATTTGACTCTCCAGTGCTGGAACAGGGCTAAAACATAGTGTGGATATAGGTCTGACTATGCGAGACTGTAGTTTGAAGTAATCACTTTCCTTTGCATGATACATTGACTGCATTTATACGATAGCCTATGTCGGCGTTAGCTAGCTAGCCAGCTTTATCAATAGCTGTTAGCTAAATTTGGTGGATGATGACAGAAACTGTTTATAAAAGAGACTGTACATTATAAATATGTTGACAATTCAGTATTGATGTGATTCCATCACAACTGTTATTTTGATATATCGATGCATTATTGTTTTATAATAATAGAATGTATATATTTTCTTTATAACCAAGTTACATTACACTAATGAATGGAGCTTTTTGCATTATCTTGAACACTGTCTAGCATTCATATTCATATTGTAGTTTACCTTGCTGGATAATTACAGATTAACATTGACATTAACCTGACTTTTAGTATAAAGAGATGATCGTTGAAATTATTTGAAAGTTATGAAGCAAGGTAGCTTGCAATTCGTCAGCATTAGCAGGCAAGATCAAGTTAGCTAAAATGACACAGATCAATCCTTATGAAACTATATTTCACATGCTTTGCAGTTATGTAAGCTTACCTGTCCAATAAGAAGAACGCCAATTCAGGGTCAGTTTTGATCCACAAAACTGAACGAAGGTCCCTCCAGGAATCAAATGCACTGCCGATGTTCACTCTAGTTATCGCTCGACCACGATCACGTTTCCGCTTAGCCAGACGGGATTCAGTAGATACGTTTTTTTTGGCTTACTCTGAGATTGTGTAGGAGTCTGTGTTGTACTGGGAGCTGGATGTTTGCTGGATTCCATCTCTAAGATAACGTTACCTAGTGCTGCAGTTTGTTGAATAGCGGAAGAGACGCTACTGTCTGAGGCAGGGCTCTCGAGAGCACGTATAAATGTCACATCCTTTGGATTTTCCTGGCAAAAGTGACCCGCTCCCTTCCCATGAAAATCAGTCTACAGGCTTTAATAGGCAACCTAGGAAGTCTGGGAAGGGCTCATTTTTTAAGTTGCATTTTTAAGCCGTTCACACATTGGCCAAAAAAAAAAAGGCGAATATTACATGCAAATTGTTACATATTGCACCTTTAAATAGAGAGGTGGAAAAAAGCAATGTCTAGATAGAAAGACTTTCCCATTCTCACACAGGAATAAGTCATCCACTCTGCCGAAGAATGACATGAACCACACTGCTTCTCATTGCACACATGTTGCTCACATTTCACAGTACTCTGCTGTTCTGAGTGTGAGCACGACAGGGAAAAAACTTATTTTCACAGCAAATTGTTACGTTTGTGATTAACAATGACATTTCCCATTGATCTGATTGACAATTTGGTGGCCTATTCGAACTTACATGATCCAAGCATGACAAAATATGGATATTACTACCTCTAATCAAAGAAAAATACATGTTTAAGGGAAATATTCAAAGTCCAAAACAGAGGTATTCAACAGGGTGTGTTAAAAACAAAATAGACGTTAAACAAAAATGCCAAATTAAGTTAAAAGAATTGTTCATGCAAAATTGAAAATTCTGTCTTAATTTACTCACTCTAATGTCACTTCAAACCCTTATGACTTTCTTTCTTTCATGGAACACACAAGGTGAATTTTCACAAGGTTTTTTTTTTTTTTTGCCATACTATAAGTGACTCAAAAAATGACAAAAACTAGTCTGATCTCACAGTGAATTCGGAAACAGCAGGTTGAATTTTCTTGAAATAAACTCGGTCTGTACTTACTGAACTTCAAAGTACTGCCCCAATGGTCAGAGTGGGAAGTGTTTTTAAACCTAAGTGCATGTGAGCTCCAGTGTCCTGGTGAAATGCCTTCAGAAGGGCGCCAAAAGCGAGTTGTAAAGCAAGTTGTTTTTAGCTGTAAAGGATGTAATACAGTGAAGGGTAATGCATATTTCATTAACTCTACGCCCAAACACCAACCCTAAACATAACCGTCAGTGGAGTAAAAATCCCAATATATATATATATATATATATATATATATTTCTTATGTGGTACAGCCTAATACTAAGTCAAAGGAAGTGTGGATGGTCTGAGTGACAGCAGTACACATTTTCTCTCAGGAAATACCACAGTGAGGCGGGTTATATGTTTCAAATCAAGCTTTGAGTCTTCAAAACTCTATTAAGGATAATTATCAGAAAATGCTATGAAGCAAAGGTGCTCTTGAGCAGGCACAATCCAGAACTACTAAAGAATTTTTCAAGTTCAGATTCTTTTTCAGGTTTGCAAGCCTCTGGGAAAAAGAAAATCGGCAACATTTTTATTAATAGATGAATCACAGCCAAAATGTGCATGATTTAAATTTTTTCCACAAAAGTTAAAGGGAAAGTATTTAATGGTAAAAGGAACATACCTTCAGTTGCTCCTCTGAAATAAATCTGATTTGATTGTTACTGGCAACCCAAAGTAATTTTTGAGGATAGGGAAACTATGTAAAGTGTTTTGACAGTGTATCACATCCAGTTTCTTCAGGCAGAGTTGATGAATAAGGTTTATCTTGCACCTCAAATCTTTCTTAAGAGTTAAGAGACATCTTTTAACTACAAGCACAATGTTTATGTTAAGCACTGGCATTGAATGACAATCCCCAATAACATTCAGCAGATGGAATTTTTCCATACATTCATCTGAAGTTCCCTTCTTGTAAAATGCTTTCTTTGAGAATGCCCGAGGAATTCACAAAGATAATTAATGGAAACATTTGCCTTTGAAACCCTCTCTATTTATTCTGCATTTTCTCAGGAGTGGTGTCACGCTCTTAAAAACAGTGTTTTTTTTTACATTTAACTACAATGGATTTTAATATAAGGCACCTGTTAAAAGCTTCCCCCTAGTCCCTTTCCATAGATTCCTTCCTTGTGATGTATAGAGAACTTGTAAAAAATCCATCTGGAAGCTATATGTCTTTGCATTTAGTGAAGTATACATGAAGGACCATGAACTTTAAAGTTTTATGGTTGATGTGATAAGAGTGTCATTTGTAGAAGGAAACTGACAGCTGTGAGTTAAAAAAGCATTCCTTTACTCTACTAGGTCAGCACCAGAGAGGAACAAAGTTTTGGACTGTTTGGACCAACCTATTCATTTCAGTAGACCAAACAATGAGCTAAACAACATCTAATGGAAATACATTACATACATAACAGTTAGTTCTAGTCCTCTAATCTGATTGGACAAGTGGTGTTCCAGCAGTGCTGATATCTAATATAACATCACTGGCACACTGGCACTCTTCACTGTTTGTATCTCTCCACTTGTCTGTGTTAACAGAATTTTAGAGAGCCTGTCAATCTGTGCTTTACTCAGCGACGGTTGATCCTGGTTTGGCTTCGTTTGGAACTATTTTTGTAAATAGATATAAAATAACAGAACATTTTGTGTCTAAAATGTAAGTTACTCAAAATTAACTTCTTGTTTATATCAGCACGGTTATGTGATGATATTCAGTACAACAGCAATCTTGCTCATGTGATATTACCTATTTACAGCACAATTCATACAATACAATCCTGAACATAAACATAACTTGTGAGTCCTACTTCGAAGGTTGGACAGTTTTCAATTTCAAATGTGGAAAGTTCTAACAGCCTTCTTCAGACACTTTGCATTGCAGAGTTTCAGAAAACAATTGAGGGTCTGGTATTCCTCTCAACTGCAAATTTATGAGGCTTAGGGAAACCTGAGACGTGATGACAATTTCACAGTTATATTCACTCGGCCAAGATTCTGACTCCCCAAAGGCTATTACAAAGACATTATGAGGTAGGCAATTTTATAGCCATAAAGAGTCTCAGACTACCAAACTGTAGAACCTGGAGGTAAGATACATTAACATTCAAATCACTTTTACTGTCACACAACTAAATACATGAGTGCAATAGTGGGTGAAAGTCTTGGGTGCAGTTCCGAGCAACATAGCAGTCATGACAGTGATAAGACATATACCAATTTACAATAAACAGATTTACACATCACAATTTACATATCTAATATACCCATAATTACACACATCACAATATACAAATAATAATATACAATGTACAGTATACAATACACACAATATAGAATATTGTACAGTATACAATACACACAATATAGAATACACATACACACAATATAGAATACACATTGTTCAATAAAAATAGTATATAGAGTATATATAAAATATACAGTAGGTTGTATTGTACTGTATTGACATTCAGGCTGTCGGGTTGATAGTCAGTTGCCAGTGTGTTGTTAAGAGAGGATATAATTTATGAAAGTCCAGTGTGAGATATAAGATTAATAAAGTGCAGTGCTGATGTATATTGATCATGAGAGATCAAGAGTTCAGAAGTCTGATTGCTTGGGGGAAGAAGCTGTCATGAAGTCGGCTGGTGCGGGTCCTGATGCTGCGATACTGCCTGCCTGATGGTAGCAGTGAGAGCAGCCCATGGCTTGGGTGGCTGGAGTCTCTGATGATCCTTCAAGCTTTTTTCACACACCGCCTGGTACATATGTCCTGGAGGGAGGGAAGCCCCCCTCCGATGATGTGTCTGGCAGTTTGCACCATCCTTTGCAGGGCTTTGCGGTTGTGGGCGGTGCTATTGCTGTACCAGGCAGTGATGCAGCCAGTCAGGATGCTCTCTACAGAGCTGGTGTAGAACCGTGTGAGGATGTGGCGGTTCATACCAAACTTCCTCAGCCGTCTCAGGAAGAAGAGGCGCTGATGAGCCTTCTTCACAATGGCCTCAGTGTGGACAGACCATGTGAGTTACTCAGTGATGTGGACACCCAGGAACTTGAAGCTGCTGACTCTCTCCACCGGTGCTCCATTGATGGTGATGGGACTGTGTTCTCTGTCTTTTCTCCTGAAGTCCACCACAAGCTCATTGTCTTGCTGACGTTGAGAGAGAGGTTGTTCTCCTGATGCCAGTGTGTCAGAGTGTGCACCTCCTCTCTGTAGGCTGTTTCATCATTGTCAGTGATCAGACCTACCACCGTCGTATCATCAGAAAACTTAATGATGGCATTGGAGCTATGTGTTGCCACGCAGTCATGTGTGTACAGGGAATACAGGAGTGGGCTGAGAACACAGCCCTGTGGGGCTCCAGTGTTGAGGGTCAGTGATGAGTAGATGTTGCTGCCCATTCTAACCACCTGGCGTCTGCTTGACAGGAAGTCCAGGATCCAGCTGCACAGCGAGCTGTTTAAGCCCAGAGCCCGGAGTTTCTCATAAAGCTTGGAGGGCACTATGGTGTTGAATGCTGAGCTGTAGTCTACAAACAGCATTCTCACATAAGTGTTCCTTTTTTCCAGGTGGGAGAGAGCAGTGTGTATTGTAGATGCAATGGCATCATCAGTGGAGCGGTTGTTGCAGTAAGCAAACTGCAATGGGTCCAGTGATGGAGGCAGCACAGAGCAGCTGTAATCTCTGATTAGTCTCTCAAAGCATTTGCTGATGATGGGGGTCAGAGCAACAAGACGCCAGTCATTTAAGCAAGTGATTTTGGATTGCTTTGGTACAGGCACAATGGTGGACGTTTTAAAGCCTGTGAGGACCACAGAGAAGGAGAGGGAAAGGTTGAAAATGTCCGTAAAAACACTGGCCAGTTGGTCCGTCTGGACCCACGGATTTACGGATATTCACCCGTCGGAAGGATCGGGTTACATCCGCAACAGAGACGGAGAGTGTACTGACCTCTGTAGCTTCGGCTGCGAGAGCTCTCTCCGTGAGGGCGGTGTTATTTCCCTCGAAACGAGCATAAAAAGTATTTAGCTCATCTGGGAGAGAGGCAGCAGTGTTCACGGCGGAGTTTTTATTACCTTTAAAGTCCGTGATGATATTAATTCCCTGCCAAATGCTTCTAGAGTTGGTGGTGTTAAACTGTCCTTCAATCTTGTCCTTGTACTGGCGTTTTGCTGCTCTGATAGTTTTGCGGAGGGCATAACTGGCTTGTTTATGCTCCTCCGCGTTCCCGGAATTAAAAGCAGAGGTCCACGCATCAAGTGCAGCGCGAACATCGCTATTAATCCAAGTTTTCTGGTTCGGGTAGATCCATATTTTTTTGGTCAGAACAACATCCTCTATGCATTTTCTGATGAAACACGTTACGCTATCAGCGTAAAGCTCGATGTTGTCATCAGAGGAGGACCGGAACATCTCCCGATGCATGATCAAAACAGTCTTGTAGCGTAGAATCTGATTGGTCCGACCAGCACTGGATCGTTCTGAGGGTGGGTGCTTCCTGTTTCAGTTTCTGCCTGTAAGTGGGCAGAAGCAGAATGGAAGAGTGGTCTGATTTGCCAAATGGTGGATTTGAAGCCATCCCGGAAGGGAGAGTAGCAATGGTCCATAACCTGGTTCTCTCGTATATTGAAATGGATGTGTTGGTGGTATTTTGGTGCAATTGATTTAAAATTGGCTTTGTTAAGGTCCCCGGTCACAATGAACGCGGCCTCAGGGTGCGCAGTTTCCTGCTTACTTATACTCCCATACAGTTCCTTGAGTGACCGGTCTGTGTCGGCTTGTGAGGGGATGTACACAGCAGTGATAATGACCGCTGTGAATTCCCTCGGTAGCCAGAATGGTCGACACAGAAGCATGAGAAATTCCAGATCAGGAGAGCAGAAAGACTTGATAGAATGTACGTTCCTCTGATCACACCAGGATTTGTTGATCATAAAACATACACCACCTCCTCTGCTTTTATCTGAGAGGTCTTTCGTTCTGTCCGCTCGGTGCATGGAGAACCCCGTGCTCTCAGCTTGCAGAGCTTGTTGTCCAGAGACTGAACATTTGCCAGTAGAATACTACATTTTTGAGATGCCAAACCAAATTATTAATAGCTCTGCTAAATACTAAAATTCTGAATACTTTTGAAAGCATGTCTCAAGAGTCTTGCATTCTGTACCATTCTGTTGTGCTCTGTCTAGCTGTTTTTGAACACAAGAACGCATCCTGTGTGAACATCCCTTAATAAACGCATCTGACTGGTGTCATGACAATAAAGCAGCCAAACAGGGCTTCCTTAAAACCAACTAACTGACTAGTTGTTCTGCCAACCCACTGACTAGTCTATTCTGAAAATATGTAGTTTTGCAAATCCCTTTAAAATAATGTTAAAGCTAATGTGTGTAAAAAAAAAAAAAAAAAAAATCTATATATATATATATATATATATATATATATATATATATATATATATATTTATTTATTTATTTTACAAAGATAGTTCACTCAAAAATAAACATTCTCTCATCATTTACTCACCCTCATGCCATCCCAGATGTGTGACTTTCTTCTGCAAAGCACAAACAAAGATTTTTAGAAGAATATCTCAGCCCTGTAGGTCCATACAATGTAAGTGAATGATGATCAGACCTTTATAGCTCCAAAAATCACATAAAGGAAACAAACAAAAAAAGTAACCCATAAGACTCCAGTGTTTAAATTAATATCTTCAGAAGCAATACAGTAGGTGTGGGTGATAAACAGAACAATCTTATGTCCTTTTTTTACTTTAAATTCCCACTTTTTGTAAAATTCTGCTGAAGAAAGAAAGTCATACACATCTGGGATGGCATGAGTATTTAAAAGCAGTTAAGTATTAACACCCCCCCCCCCGTTACAGTATTTAACTAAAAATACAGGTTTTCGTACCTAAAACGCCTTTGTGTAAAACTACTTCCTTACACAATTTTTAAGCATCCGGCATAGAGACAGCCCAAGCCTCCATTACTAACTCGCTTATTGGAGAAGAAAAGATGTATGTGTGTAACTTTGAATGAGCGAGAGCGATAGAGTGAACCTTTTCCATGATCTTATGTGGATTTTGTTTTCACAAAAATACAATAACAGAAGGTAACAGGTGCATATTTTGGCCAACATTACAAATCACACAATTACTGCATACAGTATGCTGTCTAGCCTAATTTCAATAATCATTGAGTGGTTACAACAGCTTCTTTTATTGATCTCATGTGGATTCCATTCATAGTATGAGGCAGAAAGCAGATTCTTTATAGAATATTTGTGGAGCAAATGACAGCTGCAGTGACTGTCTTTACTATAATGCATAAAATAAACTAAAAAAAAATACAGACGATTGCTTGGAAAATATAGACAAACAACCATATACTGCTGTAAATATTAATTCATTAATTTACTACATATTCCATCAGACAACACAATATTTTTATGCTTGATATGGAGCATATAAGGATAATATCATAACATGGCATGGAATGCTGAGGTCCCTGTCATGTGGCCTGTGAGGTATGCATGATGTAATAACTTATAATGTCCATATTTGACAAATCATAACAGTTCTGACATATTTTATGTTGACATACAGCACTGTGCAAAAGTCTTAGGCACATAAGATGTTTCACAAACATTTGTATTAAAACGGTTATTTATATCTTCAGCTTTAGTGTGTCACTAGGAAATATAAATTTTAGACTCCCAAACATTCCTTTTGCAAATAAAAAAGATTAGAATAGAAGAACAGGGAGCCCTGCAACAGATGTCATGACCCCCACAGAGCTCCCTTCTGAACATCGAGTCTGTCTAGGATTACATGAAGAAGCAGAACTATTTGAGACAGCCTAAATAGATAGAAGAACTGTGGAGAATTCTCCAAGAAGCTTGGAACATCCTATCTGCCAACAACTTTATATAATGTTAATTGATAAATGAAAAATATTCATGACATTATTACTGAAGAAATTGTTACTATGCAACATTTTTCACAAGTGTTTAAAACTTTTGCACAGCACTGTAAATTAAGAAATTACTCTCACTGTAACATTACTATAGTTAAACCGTGACAAAATATCGAAGCTGGACTATTGCTATGTATATGAATTATATGGTAATAACAATACTGATCACGAGGCCGCCTGCTATTTTTGCATGATAACCAGCTCAAACATCAGACACCTCACCCCCACCCAATTTGATGTTTGACCTCTGACCCAACCATCTCCCTTGAATTGTTTTCACAAATCGAACACTGGGCGGGACTATCTGTTTGTACAACCAATGGAAGACGGGGGTAGTGTTCTGGAATCTGTTTTAAAACACACTTCACACTTCAGCTTTAAAAAAAGAGACTAGGTACCAATTATCATCAAAGACTCAAAACTAATTTGTTTCCTTTATATCCAGTGCAAATGTTTAAATGCCTTAGAAATTAAAACTGGCTGAGCAACAGTTATGTTCTAAAAATATTTCTAGTGATCCTAAAGGAGAGAGTGTTACTCACAGCTGCAGCTGTTTCCCTAAGCGAAAAAATACATCATCATCATACAAAAACATGCACCTGCACAAACAAACCCACTTTTCTATACACTCAATGCCAAGTGGCAAGGTGCAGAATCAATAGCCGGATCTCATTTTTCACACATGCTCAGGCCCCCAATGAGAGCATGGAAAATTACTTGGGGTAGGACTACTGTTACAAGTGTGAACGTGCTGGTGTCAAGGAGAGACCATGTTCAACTATTTCTCACAGATGAGGCAGACAGCTCTGAGTCAGCTCAGAATGAAGCCAGAACTAGTACGTTAAAAAGCCATGAAGACCTTAAACTGCATTTACAAGGAGTCAAAACTTCTATCCAAAATAATTTGTTACAATCAAATTTTCAGCTGCAACATTAAAGGGATAGTTCACCCAACAATGATTATTCTGTCAAGATTTATTCACCCTCATGTTGTTCCAAATCTGTACGACTTTCTTCCATGGAAATGTAAACCTTAGTCTCTATTTACTTTTATTGTATGGAAAAAGTTGCAATAAAAGTGAATGGTGACTGAAGATACTGTAATATTCTGCCTAACATCTTTTGTGTTCCACGGAAGAAAGTCATTCAGGTTTGGAACAATACGAGGTAGGGGTGGGCAATATGACCAAAATCGTATATCACAATATGAGTAATTTTATATCACAATAACATACACCGATCAGCCACAACATTAAAACCATCTGCCTAATATTGTGTAGGTCCCCCTCATGCCGCCAAAACAGCGCCAACACGCATCTCAGAATAGCATTCTGAGATGCTATTCTTCTCACCACAGTTGTACAGAGTGGTTATCTGAGTTACCATCAACTTTGTCAGTTCAAACCAGTCTGGCCATTCTCTGTTGACCTCTCTCATCAACAAGACATTTCTGTCCACAGAACAGCCGCTCACTGAATGTTTTTTGTTTTTGGCACCATTCTGAGTAAATTCTAGAGACTGTTGCGCGTGAAAATCCCAGGAGATCAGCAGTTACAGAAATACTCAAACCAGCCCATCTGGCACCAACAATCATCCATGCGATTATCTAATCAGCCAGTTGTGTGGCAGCAGTGCAGTGCATAAATCATGCCAATACGGGTCAGGAGCTTCAGTTAATGTTCACATCAACCATCAGAATGGTGAAAAAAAAAAATTATCTCAGTGATTTAGACCGTGGCATGATTGTTGGTGCCAGATGGGCTGGTTTGAGTATTTCTGTACCCTGCTGATATATACAGTATATATCATCATATCGCCCAGCCCTAACATTAAGGGTGAGCTAATAATGACAGAAGATGAATCTTTGGGTCAACTATCCTTTACAAGAATGCTTAGGGCAGTTGACAGCAAGTATGCCAAAAATTGGTGCATTTGAGCAATTCTCTTTGATGAACATACAGTGATACTAATATCAAGTGTGTGCATCTTTACCATCTCATACATAGGCAATGACATTTATGAAACAATGAGATGATATATTTTAAGTATAAAATAATATTCCTTTTGTACATTATTAAGACTGAAGTCAAATTGGGTTCAATTGCTTGGTTCAAACCAGA
The DNA here is from genome assembly GCF_019703515.2 of Myxocyprinus asiaticus. Classification (NCBI taxonomy): domain Eukaryota; kingdom Metazoa; phylum Chordata; class Actinopteri; order Cypriniformes; family Catostomidae; genus Myxocyprinus; species Myxocyprinus asiaticus. The sequence goes on along the minus strand of NC_059376.1, from coordinate 20,322,684 downwards.
GTTGATTAACTTAATAATGCTTTCAGCTACCAATAAGGGTTAAGTATTATTTAAAGTACTGTTTAAAGCATTTTACCATGTTTAAATCCATTCTGCAAAAAATGCAAAAGTGTCAGATTCTGATTCATTTTCACTATATAGGCTCAGAGGATGCATAAAGGGATGAATTTGAATAATATGAATTTGAAAATACATTTGTATTTTTTGTAACAACTAAACACAACAAGTTAAACAACCTTCATGGTAAATTACTAGCTGTTGCTTTGTGCCGTTGACTAAACAAACGTCTTTTCGCCCAGTGGAGTTGTCAGTTATTTCAGAGTGGGAAGGATGAGTAATCTGAGGCATTTGGGGTGAAGTGGTCACCAGAGGTGAACGCAGGCACATCCATCATCAACGAAGACAGGAGAACACTTCAGCCTTGTTCTGACTAATTTTTACCCAGCAGAATCTGTGTGGTGGCCCTGCTTAACACACTGACCTCGTTTGTGTGTTTCTTACCACTTTCACTTGCATAATATTAGTGCAGAAAAGCACAAATATCAATGGTTTTATTAAAAAAGTTCCCCTTGAACAAAGACACATAATAATATCAACCTCCGCTTGACAAGACTTCAAGGGAATCCAAGTAGGTCTTACAGCTTTAGTACATGAAAGTTACTCCTACATTCACATCCCACATGATTCTTTATCCTTGCAGCTGGGATGATGTCACAAATCATTTTCCTGATTTAATTCACCTCAGCTGCAATTAGACTTTCCCACGGCAAGCCCTTTCTATCCTAACTGAAAGGATTGAACTCAGGAACAAAAGATCTGTGTCAAAAAACACTTAATTATCACTGCAGCACAATAATTTACAAGCCAAAAAAACAAAAAAACAAAAAATAAATTATATATATATATATATATATATATATATATATATATATATATATATATTGAGTGCACGGAGCTTCAAGCATGACCAGACAATCACAACAGATCACAGCTCAGTTGAGTGTGAAAATATTTTTGTGCCACACTTTACACAACATATCACTGCTTTTTCCATAAACTTTTCAACCATTTGTAAACTCTCTCATAAATGACATTTCACTTACAAATTAACTAAACTGCACATATAACATGTTCTGCAGCATACTTCTTATTAATCAATTAAACGATCATGGGATCACACAGTAAAATAAACACTTGATTCCTATACTGTATGGTTAGCCAAGAATACCATAACAACCATCTAAAATCGGCTGGTTTTCGCAAGGCAGTAAAAGTACAGTATACTATAGTTGGAGGATAACACTAAGACAACATTATAGTCTTTACAACAGCACTGCAGTTAGATACTGTCATATGGTATGAGAGCTACTATCTATGAGGCAGATACAGTGGGCCCAAAAGTCTAAGACCACACTGAAAGCATTTTTAATTAAAAAAAAATTTTTTTTTTATTCATAAATATAAAAATGTTGATGCTTCGAGTATTTAAGAATTTTTCCTGTATTATAAACATCATGTTTTTCCATTATTTCCTTTTTCACAAATAATAGTCTATTCTATTATATTCCTGACAAAAAGCACCATATTTTGCACTTTTTTCAGACATGGGCTCTGATAATCCCATGCTTTTGACATGTGTCATAGTAAAACCATGGTATTTTTTTTTTTTTAAGTATCTTGGAGTACTATGACAGTATCATGAAATATCAATTTATAATAATTCAGTACAATGGTATTACCCTGGTAACGACACGGTGTCTTTTTTTTGTTTTGCTTTTTGTTTTCTCACCTCTGCACCCTCACTTTATCATTTTATCTCTGCTTCTTCCATTCTGAACTTGTCAGTATGGTTAGTCTACATGTCCAAAAATGGTAATACCATGGTATTTTTCTGAAAGTGATGTCTACTAGTTTAAACAAAAAACAAACTGGCTTTGCCTGAATCAGACAGCTCTTTCAGTTAATGGCAGTATTTTATAAACGACGTATTAGAATGCAAATTAGAATGCAAAACAGGTTTAATTTTGGAAACGTGAAAGACGGGATGAATGCGACGGAGATGGAGGTAATTCGAGGTGGACCACCACCAGACTGTCCGATAAATTTGGGACCCAGCTTAAGTGAGGAGAAACAGAGTGGAATGTCCTGGGAGGACAACCAAACCTTCTGCCCGCACATTTAAGCTGGGGGCAGAGACCAGTGTCGGTCCGCTGACCACTTAACATGAGTGCCAGTCCGTAAGAGGGCTTCTATGGCGGCTTTCCAGGTGCGTTGGCACCTTTGTAAAAAAAAAAGTATGAACGGACGGGACCTGAGCATCGGGCTCTTGGGCGGGAAACAGGGGGCTGGTAGCCGAGGCTACACTGGAAGGGTGACAACCCCGTAGATGACGACGGCAACGAGTTAAAGGCATACTATAGGCGACCCAAACTAAACTTTTGCTCCAAGAAAAGGCTTACGGGAGGCCATACATCGCAGGGTTTTTTCCAGTTCTTGGTTAGCTCGCTCTGCTCTCCCATTTGTCTGGGGGTGATACCCAAAGGACAAACTCAATGTAGCCCCCAGATGTCAACAGAACTCTGCCCAAAAAGGTGACACAAACTGGGGGCCTCTGTCAGAAACCAAGTTGACTGGGAGGCCATGGATGCGGAAGGTGTGATTAATGACCACTACCACTGTCTCCCTCGCTGAGGGTAATTTGAGGAGGGGAATTATATGAGCCAGGGTTTACAGGAGGTCTTATTAGTCGCACAAACTGGACAGGCGGCAACGAACTGGCGAATGTCCCACACAAACGATGGCCATCAGAATTGCTGTCTGATGAGCGTCTGAGTACGAGTAGCCCCCGGGTGGCAGGCAACATTAGATGAGTGACCCCACTGAAAGATGTGTGTTCGAACTGATCACGGAACAAACAGCTTATGCACTGGGCATGTGGCAGGGGGCGCGGTGTTGTGCAGCGCAGTGCAAACTTTTGCCTCCACCTCCCAGGATACCATGCCCACCACTCGAGGGGCAGGGAGTATGGTATCCACTGGGGCGGTGGAGGTCTCGATTTCGAAACATTGTAATAAGGAATCGGGCTTGATGTTTTTTGAAGCCTGGGCGGTACGACAGGGTGAAATCAAAATGTGTGAAATACAATGCCAGCGAGCCTGCCTAGAGTTAAGACATTTATCATTACGGATTTACTCTAGGTTCTTGTGATCAGTCCAAACCACGAAAGGTATCCCGAAACCCTCTAACCAATGATGCCACTTGCCCAAGGCCAACCGGACAGCCAGTAATTCCCAGTTACCAACATCTTAATTCCTTTCTGCCGGTGTTAAGTGGGACAAATCTGAGGGACAGCGTTGTGAGAGGACCATTCCAACAGTGACCTCAGATGCATCCACCTCCACCACGAACTGACTATCGATTACGTCATTCATGAGCCCCTGTAAGACGGCGGGGGTGCCGACCAATCCGAAAGGCATGACCAAATATTCAAAGTGCCCCCTATGGGTGTTAAATTCCATCTTCCACTCATCCACATTCCTGAAACGGACCAAGTAATAAGCATTGCATAGGTCCAACTTCATAAAGACAGACACCCCATGCAAGAGTTCAAAGGCTGAGGACATCAACGGGATCAAAAGGATAATGGTTCTTCACCGTGATGTCATTCAGCCCCCAATAATCAATGCAGGGTCTAAGTGAGCCATCCTTCTCCACGAAGAACCCCGCCCCTGTGAGTGAAGAGGAAGGATGGATGAGACCGGCTGCTAAAGAATAATTTATATACCTGTTCATGGTCTCAACTGGGGTCGATGGGGACCAGATGAGAAAGGACAACTGTTCAGAGTGGTTACACCAGAGACAAAGGTGATTGGTTTCGTGGAATGGGTGATAACTGACAGGGGAGTGCCACTAAGTGTGTGGGCGGTGATGGGCTCATCCAATCGGACACTGGGGAGCTGCCATTTGGAAGCCAAGTCTGTGTCAATGAAATTCCCTTCGGCACCGGAATCCACCAAAGCTGAAATCGTATGACTGTCCATTCCATTCTGCAGTCGGGCCGGGAGAAGTGTGCGATATTCGGGGGCTTTATCCAAGGGTGTCGCACATGCTAGTAACCCCCTTACTACTGATGAGTGTTGTCTTTTAATGGGCATGGTGCAGAGAGGTGGCCCGATCGGCTGCAAGAAAAACACAACCACTTAAGAAGCTGCCGCTACCTTTCCTTATGTGACACCGGAAGTTTACCCACCTGCATGGGTTCAGAGTCGAGATGAGAGTCAGGTGATCTGGTAGAAGGAGCAGGCAAAGAGCAGCATCAACGATGATCACGATGCTGAGTCAGGCGTTGATCGACTTGGATGGCCAGGTCCACCAAATCGTCGAATCAAGGGGGAAGATCCAAAGGATAAATCTCGTCCTGGATATTATCAGAAAGTCCCCACACAAACAGGGTGCAAAACTCTATCGCACAGTCGGCTACTGATCGATTACGCTGGGACAGTCCTGATAAAATCCTCCCAGCCTCCCGATCTTGAGCTGCACGCTCAAACACTTGAAGTTCTGAGGAGAAAGCTTCATAGGTGGAGCAATACGGATGTCGGTTATCCCACATTGCCATTCCCCATTCTCCAACCCTTCCGGAGAGGAGCGAGATTACACACGCAATCTTCATTGTATCTGAGGAAAACATGGAGGGCTGCAAGAAGAAGAACAGTGAGCATCACGAGTGAAAAGCTCTAACAGATTCCTCACCAGAGAACGGAGCTGGAGGGAGGATGCACACCTCTGGGCACAATGGGAAGCTGCCAAAGGAGATGGGGGTGTGTCCTGCGTGGGACTGGGACTGCGTGGGACTGGGAATCTCTGTAAGAGGCAGAGATTTGATCTTGGTGTAGTCCAAGCAGAGCTCCTTGTTGTGAAAGGGCGGAGCAAAGAGTAGTCTCCTCCGCTGGTTCCATGGTTTATTCCATCAGTTTATTCTGTCAGGGGGTGAGGGGAGACAAAGGGACCCAAATGCAGAGAGAAACAGTCAATGAGTTTAACAATAACTTTTGTAAACAAGGACAGGTGCACCCAGCACTGGCTGCAGTGATGAGCAGAGTCAAAAGCTATAGCCACTCAGTGGGATAAGCAATGAGTGTGTTAGTATGATGAGTGCGTGCACTGTGGAAGTCAGGAGCAATCCAAAGAGTCCGTTGAAGCTGGTGTGGTGCGAAGCAAAGCCCATGCGAGTTTCTCCCCTGACACGCGGGCAGAGACTGAGGAATCCTCCTCCAAGGCAACTGGGCGACAATACAGGTGAAGGCGACGGTGAAAAGGAAGATAACCACACCTCTAGAGACAGGCAACCAACAGACACACAAGCAATCTCCAACTAAACAAGAGAGCACGGTTAACACTTGACAGCAAACAATAAACTGCCAAAGAAAGAGGGAAAACACAAGAAATAAGTAGAGAAGCAGGTGGAACGGGCGAGTAAATCATTGCCATGATCAGCGCCTCCCCGGGAACGATCAGCGTTCCCATGGAAATGTGGGACAAGACGAAGGGCACATTCATACAGTAATTCTGTGTTCCCTTCAGAGTACCCACAGTGAGTAGGGCATAGGGAGGATCACTTGCGATTAGAATCCGCCCCCGATCTGCTGTAGCATGCACCTATGCTTAATTTACAAAGAAATTTCATAATAACACATTACTGTTATTGTGAGATTACGATTTTAATTTAGTTTTAACCATTTTAATTGAATTATTAAAATTTCTACATTTTTTCTGGACGACCAGAAGGGCATCTTTAGATTTGTGAATGAAAGGAGCCCCTGCTGCCCCCGTTCTGTGCATGTCACAGAAGCACAAGATGCTCTTTGGAACATTCTGAAATCATGCTGGAATAACATGGATCATTACATTTTGCCCAAACTTCTGGAATCCATGTCAGGTTCATGCTGTCATTACATTTCTCATTACTAAGAAATTCAGAAATGCATGTGATAATATATTCTGTAATTAAACATTTTCTTTTAAATTAGAAAAATCAAAACAGAACCATTTTCACTAGTGGTCTAAAGGCCAGTTCAGATTGCTCCAACAAACACCAACACTTCAACCATTCTAAAGTTGCCTGTTGCAGTTAGAACATTAAGAAACACAACTGCCGTGTTGACACTGATCTAACAAACTTGCGTCTTTGCTTGTCATTGTTCACCTTTGAATAAAGTGGATGAAGGTTTGCAGATGAAGCCAAACACGCATGATTTAATATCTAAATATATATGCACGATTGATTAAAAATGTTTAAAATGTATTCAATCTGACATTAGGTTTTAATTTACTCATTCTGTGAGTTCCATTGCAGGACAGAAATCCAGCAGCAAAACTATATTACACGAATTTGTCCATAATGTGTTGATGGTAGATCTGCATTTAGCATAGTGTTTGCATTTTCTGCATGGTTTGACACAGTTTTGAGTGAGAAGAGCACTTCAGCATGTCCATCCTTATCTTGATATAGCCTATTTGTACATGTACTGTATATCCCCCCACAAGTGTCATCCACACAAACTGCTGAACCATTTTGTTTTCTTTTATTTAGAAAGGAACAGAATGCTTTAACAAGGTCGCTACATAAATTTGATTAATTGTGATTGACTGCGTTTCTCCTGCTCTACCAATGCAGTTGCGCCTGTGCACATTCATTTTCTTTGAGTTGACTGGGATGCTTACCTCACTGTCATAGCAACGGTTCAGAATGAAGTCAGATTACATCACAGTTTGATGGTAAATCATACCAGACTGCTCAAACATTCCAAGACCAGACATGATGAAACGGTGAATCAGATGCCAGTGAACGCTTATGAAATCCAAGAGGGTGATCACACTGATTAAAAAACAAAAAACAAAAAAAAAACAAAAACAACAACTGTTGGATGTTGGTATATGTTGGGGCAGTGTGAATCGGCCTTTAGACTTTTGGACCACACTGTATGTCTTTCAAAAACAAGCACATACACTAGGCTTTTGACTGTTGGAGAAATACAAGGGCTAGCATTCCAATATGGATGACATCACAAACCATTTTGTATGTACACATTTAACATGGCAACAAAAGCTCAAAATAAACTATTATAATTTCTATTTCCTTTGAACTCCTTTGAAATCTACCATCTGATAATCTGAAGTTAGCACTCTCTGTGCTCCCCTGTCTCAGCAGAAAAGGCAGATACTGTCTCTGTAACAGTTTTCTTTGTGCAGTTAAGTGGCTCAAGGTCCATAAGAGAATAGAGTACATGACAATACAAGTGTTTGTTACCAAACACAAATACATTTGGTGAACAAAAGTGATGGAATGAACAAAAGACAGATGGCAAGTACAGGGATGGAAAGAAAAGGAAAAAGAGATTAAGACACCAAACAAAACTGCATACCCTTAAAAGGTTAAATATCTAATCTGCTAGTTTTGATGTGGATGTATGAGCTGACAGAAGTTGTGACCCATGTTGTTCCCTATCTGTCACTCACTCGACGTTGGTGTCAATGTAGTGACACTAGGGGTCACTCTTGGGAGCCCGAGACACCTCTGGTCTTTGATAAAAGGCCAATGAAAATTGGCGAGTGGTATTTGCATGCCACTCCCCCGGACATACAGGTATAAAAGGAGCTGGTATGCAACCACTCATTCAGATTTTCTCTTCGGAGCCGAATGGTCATGCTCATTGAGCTGAATATCACTGTTCATTCACCTCTGCTGGATCTGACAACACATTTCAGCGGCTTCTCCCTCCTCTGCACTGGTGCACTGCAGAGAACACCCCTGGGCGCTTCGGCAGAAAAACTAGAGAGTATATTTTCTGAAAGAGCATTTTTCCCCTCTAAAAGAGTATATTTCTCTAAAAGAGCGCACACACGGAACGTCTTTTTAAAGATGCGTCTTTCTAAAGATGCCTTTCCGATTGTGTGTTATTCCTGGTTGCGATCGTTATCTCTCAACTTCGGATGGTCATGATCGCTGTCTTTCGTGTCTGGGCGCGACCCACACGGAGGCAGCGTTTGTGAATGGTTCATGTTCTCACTGCGAGAACATAACCATGGAAACGTTGCGGTCACGGCTTGATTTCGTAAGAAAGCAAGCCACCCCAGCGGCTCCCCGCCTCGGTCCTTCTACCTACGGGTATGAGGCCAGCGTGGCTAGCACTGGGAGCGATTTGGAGACCCCAATGGGATCGTCTCCACCGGGTATCCCCGTGGACCTCCCATTCCCCAGCACGCTCGTCTGCCCCAATCGGGCTTCCAGATGAGTTCGCCGGCTCATCGCACGGCGAGTCTGGCTTCTTGTTCGGAGCTCGTGAAGATAATGAGCTCTCAAGCACAGCATCGGAGAGTGGGCTTGTCCAGTCGGACGCAGAAGCCTCAGCTGGGCTTCCCCCTTTGGGGACGATCGGCCAGTCACAGGCCGATGCCGAAATGACAGACATGCTTTCCCGGGCGGCCGCGAGCGTCGGGCTAGAGTGGAACCCTCCGCTCTCCCCTGAACCCGCTCAAAACAGCCACACCCCGCTCCAGTGCCATTCTTCCCAGAAGTGCATGAGGAGCTGACGAAGTCGTGGGAGGCACCTTTCACTGCCCGGCCCCGACTCCGCAGTTCCCCCGCTCTCACTACCCACGATGGTGGGGCGGCCAAGTGCTATACGGCGATTCCCCCGGTGGATACGGCGCTCACGGTGCACTTATGCCCGCAGAGCGCTGCCACCTAGCCTGGATGCCCTAAGCTCCCATCCAAGCCCTGTAGGCTCACGTCGTCCCTGACGGCTAAAGCCTACAGTGCTGCTGGACAAGCCGCCTCTGTCCTGCACGCCATGGCTCTCCTGCAGGTCCACCAAGCCAAGGCGCTGAAAGAACTGCACGAGGGTAGTTCCACCCCAGATTTGATGCAGGAACTGCGCTCTGCGACCGACCTCGCCCTCCGGGCGACGAAGGTCATGGCGCGGTCTCTTGGGCAGACGATGGCCACACTAGTGATCCAGGAGCGCCACCTGTGGCTCAACCTGGTCGAGATGGGCGAGGCCGACAAGACACGGTTCCTTGCTGCCCCCATTTCCCAGGCGGGCCTATTCGGTGACACCGTTGAGGACTTTGCCCAGCAGTTCTCGACGGTGAAGCAGCAGACGGAGGCAATCCGGCACATCCTGCCCCGGCATGGCTCAAGATCCCGCACCCCATCTGCTCGCCGCCAAGGGCGTCCCCCTGCGGTGACTGCACCGGCTCCGCCACAGCCTGCCCCTTCGGCCCGGCCCCGGCGTGAAGCCCACCACAGGAAGCCGACGCCACCCATCTCACAGCTGGCGCCGAAGAACCCATGGAGGTTCTCGAAGTGCCCCTGAGACGGGCAACCCAGGTACGAGGGAACCCACTCACGTCGAGCTGGTAGGAAGACCACTCCATCCCCCGGTGGAGGGCCAGGTGTAAAATCTTTTGTTGCCTTTTTGTTTGATTTTGCCGCACGCCCAAGTGGCTGAGGTACCCAACAGTTCAGCAAAAGAGCAGCTTCCTTCCTCCCTGGGTCACATACCCGGTGTGTACGGTCGTCACCACGACAACCGTCCACAGGCTTTTTCTTGCAGGATTGGCGCTCCAGCGGTGCCCTTTCCGCCCCTGAGTGCCCAGCTGTGGCACACAGCCGCCCCCGAAGTGGCAGCCTCCACGGTTTTCGAGGACAGTCCTCTTCCTCCCCCGTCCCAGACTGTTCTGGGGTGGTCACAAGGAGCCAGGTAAGTGCTTTGATGTCCCTAGACTCAGCACGGCCACGACGTGCTGTGGCACCTCATGCTCCGCCCCGCCGCGAGGCCCCACCTGCCGGTATGTCCGACGACGTTGTCCCCCTCACGCGGAATTTGGACACGTGGCTTGTGCTTTCCAATCCATCGCGGTGGCTGATCCGGACAGTCCGACTCGGCTATGTGATTCAGTTTGCCAGGCAACCGCCCAGGTTCAGCGGTATTCACTTCACCTTGGTCAAGGGCGAAAACGCTGCCACCCTGTGCGCGGAGATCGCTACCCTCCTACGGAAGGACGCAATAGAACCTGTCCCTCCAGCCGAGATGAAGAAAGGGTTTTACAGCCCCTACTTCATCGTACCGAAAAAAGGCGGTGGGATGCGGCCAATCTTGGACCTGCGAGTACTGAACCGGGCTTACACAGACTCCCGTTCAAGATGCTAACGCAAAGACGCATTCTGGCGAGCGTCCGGCATCAAGATTGGTTCGCAGCAGTAGACCTGAAGTATGCGTACTTTCACGTCTCGATCCTTCCTCGACACAGACCCTTCCTGCGGTTCGCGTTCGAGGGTCAGGCGTATCAGTACAAAGTCCTCCCTTTTGGCCTGTCCCTGTCTCCTCGCATCTTTACGAAGATCGCAGAGGCTGCCCTTGGCCCGTTAAGGGAGGTGGGCATTCGCATTCTCAACTATCTCGAAGACTGGCTAATCCTAGCTCACTCTTGGGACGTGTTATGCGCACACAGGGACCTGGTGCTCTCACACCTCAGCCGACTAGGGCTTCGGGTCAACTGGGAAAAGAGCAAGCTCCTCCCGGTTCAGAGTATCTCTTTTCTCGGTTTGGAGTTGGACTCAGTCTCCTTGAAGGCGCGTCTTACGAACGAGCGCGCCCAGTCGGTGCTGGCCTGTTTGAAGGCGTTCAAACAGGGAACAGCGGTTCCACTGAAACTTTTTCAGAGGCTCCTGGGGCATATGGCATCCTCGACGGTGGCCACCCCGCTCGGGTTGATGCATATGAGGCCGCTTCAGCACTGGATCCAGACTCGAGTCCCGAGATGGGCATGGCGCCATGGGACACACCACGTGGCCATTACGTCGGTCTGTCACCATCTTTTCAGCCCTTGGACCGACCTCTCATTTCTATCAGGTCGATCAGCTTGTTCTTCCAAACTTTAATTATCGGCTCGAACTGGTATGGCAAAAACCAATGCCATTGTTACCATAGTTACAACAGTATTTACAGCTGCTCAGGAAGCCTGAAACTCGGTTATGGTAAGGGGCGTTACATTTCCGACACACACTCTACGTGGTTAACCAATCATAACAGACTAGGCCAGCTGACCAATCAGAGCAGACAGGGCTTTTCGGAAAGGGGGGCTTTAAAGAGACAGGACCTAAATCAGAGTGTTTGAGCCAGAGGATGAAAATAGGTTTAGCAGAAATGTACAGTATGAGAAAAATAATGTGTTTTTTGAACATTAAAGCATGTAAACCTATTCTAGTAGACCCTCAAAATAAAATCATGAACCTGTAAATTAGCATAATATGGGCTCTTTAAAATACAGTATATTAGCTGTACCGTAAAATTAATTATGGTAATTGTATATTAAATTGCAGTGTCCATACCGTATTACTAGCCACAATAAGCACAGTTTTACCTTACAGAGTTAGATTAAATAACTACTATCTATTTCAAGTAAAAAATAAAAATAAATAAAAAATAAAAAAGAATGAAACAATTGAAACCTTTTTGCAAACATAACATTTATTACACAATGACAACTCAAAAATCACATAAATGTTACTCATAAAGGTAAATTATGACTACACACATCAAAGTCTATTCAAAAACTTCAATATTAAGTTCACCAGATGTCCAAATGACTGAAAGAACACTCTCCAATTCTTTGCCTATCCAGACCTAGAGAACAAATATAAAAATCACTTCATATCATAACTTCAGTCTTGTTTTTATATCAACATGGCATTTAAGCTATGAGGGAGAGAATACACTCTCAACAACCAAGGTTGTGCATCATTCAGAAAGGAATGAGACAGAAGTTACTTACATACATTTCGAATACAATTCACACACATGTAAAATTTGAACATAACATAACTTCATTTTAGATGGACGGGTCAAATAAAGTGGCCAGTATAACTCTGCAGCACATCAAAATAAAAATAAAAACAGGGCGTCCAATGAGTTGCGTACATTCGTCTAGTGTAAAAATAAAATTTGTTCACACACAAGGTAATTTGGTTACTTAGTACTTCAAAACTTGCTTAGTTCGATACTAAACAGAATAGCCATTATAACTAATGCTAGTATCTGTTTGAGAATGTAAACTTTATAATTACAAAGCAAAAATAACATGCAGATCTTCATTGTCAAATGATGAATGTTTGAAAAAATTATTATAAACTGCTAAAATATGTTTTGTGTGATTTTTGATGCTCACCTGGTTCAGTCGAAAAGAGATCACTTTGCTTATGCTCCTCTCAAGGCTGAAGTGAGTCGAGTGCAGGCTCAGCGTTCATAGGTTTCCCCTCTAAATTGTGTATGTGTAGGTTTGAGATTGGGCCAGTTCTCATGCAATTTAACAGTAAATTACTGTAATTATTTTCCTGCTCATTTTTTCCTAAAGAATACAGCTCAGTTTCACAGTAACATACTGTAAACAGTTTGTATAGTAAGGCATGGTGGAAATTACAGAAATAATACTGTAAAAACAACAAAACTGATAGCAACATACTGTAAACAGTATCTACAGTAAGCTGCAGTTGGAAATACAGCAATAATACTGTCAAAACAAATAATGTGTCTCAAACAATGCTCAGATTTGCTGAAACACCAAAGACTGCAATTAAAAATTGTTCAATGTGAAACATTTCTTATTAAATTCTTCCAAGAGCAAATTATAAGAGCTATGCCATCCACATTCATTTTATAGCTCAATAATCTTACTCTATTTCAACAATTGTCTCGTTTGTTTCTATTTTATTTCTCCAAATGGAATTTTAGAAAAAACATCTCAGACAAAGTTGATACTAAATGAAACATAACTGACAACTTAATTACGTCTCCTGAGCTATGAAAAAGCTACAGAACCTCTGAGCAATAAAAATTCTTCAGGGACTAAATAATAAATTAACTAGCTACATGCAAGGCTATGTCATGAGCTAATGCTGGCAAATGTCACATCTAATAACAATGAATAGATCAAACACATCTGGTAAGGAAATGATAAAGGACATTATGGGATGATTCACAGTGGGTAGACTTAAATTAGTCTACAAAACAGCAAGAAATAACAGTCTAATATATTGTTTTCACCTGTGTTTGTCACATAATTATTTCTGCAGTCTAACGATTTCATTACAGCAACAGATGCTTATCTGATGCTGTCTTTATGAGGTGAGAAGCAATCTGGGAGTTATTCATTTGAGATCACTTTTTCTTCTCCTCTCCTCGCTTGGAGGGTAATCACTAACAACCCAGCAGCTTCACTAAGTGTCTGTGCATTTGCAGACACTTAGTGAAGTTGCAGACACAACTTCAGCAGAAATGGCTGTGATATTTTCATATTCATGTGAGAATATGCTTTCCCTTCCGATTTACCCTATATGCCCCAATTTTGTTTTTGAATAATGAGGGAAACTGTCGCACCTGCTCTGGTTTAGCAATTGAAAAAGAGACCCACAGTTACACACTGGTTTTGAGGAAATACAAGCACACACTCGTCTGCAAAGAATCTGACTGTTAACTTATACTATGACACAAATTAGAGAGTTCTATTCACAAACCACAATGCTGACTGCCATTGTGAATGAGACCAAACATATTTAAATTCACCAACACATGGCACAGTCTGTGCCACCACTAGCATGTGGAAAACTTATGTTCACATCAAATAACATTTCAAATTAAAACAGTTTAGCAGCTGCTTTGCAGATTTGCTCAGACGGTCAGACAGACAGACAGATAGATAGATAGATAGATAATTTCTCATTATACCACTATTCTAAAATTTTAAAGGAATAGTTCAACCAAAAATAAAAAATAAAAATATTTTTAGATGAATACCTCAGCTCTGTAGGTCCTCACAATGCAAGTGAATGCATAAAAGTAATCCATATGACTCCAGTGGTTAAATTCATATCTTCAAAAGTGATATAATAGGTGTGGGTAAGAAACAGATCAATATTTAAGTCCTTTTTTTTCGGCTATAAATCTCCACCTTTGACCATCCCTGGCCAGTAGGTGGCTTAATGTGAAAATTACTTCCACACCAGAATGTGGAAGTGAAAGTGGAGATTTATAGAGCTGAGATATTCTACTAAAAATCTTTGTTTGTGCTTTGCAGAAGAAAGAAAGTCATACACATCTGGGATGGCATGAGGGTGAGTAAGTGATGAGAGAATTTTCATTTTTGGGTGAACTATCCCTTTAAATATTGATCTGTTTCTCACTCACACCTATCATATCGCTTCTAAAGATATTGATTTAACCACTGGAGTCTTATGGATTACTTTTACGTGGCCTTTATGTGATCTTTGGAGCTTCAAAGGTCTGGTCACCATTCACTTGCATTGTGAGAACCAACAGAGCCGAGATATTTTTCTAAAAATCTTTGTTTGTGTTCTGCAGAAGAAAGAAAGTCATACACATCTGGTATGGCATGAGGGTGAACAAATGATAAGATATTTTTGAAAGAGAATGAAAATTCATTTTTGGGTGAACTATCTCTTTAATTTAAAAATGTTTTACTAATCCTTTTCCATATAAAATGTTACTGCTGCTTCATTGCAAATCATATTAGGAAGAATACATTTATTTCCAGGACATTTTGGATGTAAGGTATAGTGTTTAATCCTTTGAACTGTGTTCCACAGGAGAGCTTTCTGCCAAGCAAAGCATGATTTTGTACCTAACACTAACAAAACAGGTTCCGATGAAATATAGATAGATAAATTTCAAGTAGTAATTTATGTTTTTTTTTTTTTTTTTTTTTCCTTGTCAGCATTCTTCTTCTCCTTTTTAAATGGTTTAAAATCAAGGATTATCTTGTTAATAAATGCTCTTCAGCCAATCAAAATATAATTGTTTCCACATCCACCAAAAAGAGACCTGAAATCTGGTTATGTGATGATAAAATATGCATCTCCAGCTTTTGCAGAAATGTTCTATACAGTAACTGTTTACTATTGTAAAAAGCCAACTGAATTAAAGTGTGGTGCATTGTTCGAGAACATTTCTCTTTTGGTATCGAATTAAGAGATCTTTCAGGGGTATCGTACATTCCATTTCAAACCTTTTTTATGTTTCTTTAAAGTCTTCTGCTGAATACTTGAAAGGCTTTTCACAGTCTAAAAAGTAAATGGATCTTGATTGATCTGAGATAAATGGTAGTGGAACACACATATAGTCAATCAATGTGGTTTTCAGCTCTCTAAAAGTCCTGCTTTTAGCTGTTCGTATTGATAAGTAAAAGCCAGGTGAGCTTTGACCTAAACAAGAAGCATAGTGTCTGTTCAACATCTGCTCTGAGAACACCTTGTGAGGCATTCTTATTGAGTGTGAACATTCCATGGGGACACATCCCACATCAAACAGCTTGTAAATTCCCACAAACTGAGTTCCTGTTAAGGGAAATTAAGAATTTTAACAGAATCTCCATAATATGCTGGAGGTTTGATTATGCTGTTTATGAAGTATGGGGAAATGCTTAATTAATTTGACTGAATTTGCAGAGTACTGTGTAGACTGTTTTGGCAATATTAGCCTGGATTTCTTTCTCTTTTTTTCCATTTTCTTTTTTCTGGCCTTTTTCAGCATCTGGTAAGACCTTCAGTGTAATTGCTTTATTGTGAGGGCCTTGAAATTACATAATTGCTTGTGAGAAATAAACACCAGGCAAACCCCGAACCCAACAGAAATATTAAGCTGACTCAAAATTAAAACCCATTGGCCTTAAAAATTAAGCAGAATGTTACCAATAAAACAAACTGAATCCAAACCTACTCTGCAAAAGCAAAGTGTGTTAGTGCTACAAAACAAATAAACTGTTGTATGAATCAATGCAACCCCAAAATCCTGAAAGCAAATGCAGCTTCAGAATTCATTTCAAGCTATAAAAGAGATGCACTTTTATTTTATTCCTTATAAACAAACTGCTGGAAAGTAATGCCCTAGAAAAAAGTCAACTACCTAATTTCAAAACAAAAACAAAGCAAAACAAAACACAAAATATTACCATGCTCACTTTAACTTTTCCTCTATTTTGATATTTCTAACCCTCACTCTCCTAATTCTAACCCTATAACATGTACAATTAGGACCTGATTGCTGTGACATCACTGAACTCCAGACAACAGTTGCAGCTGGTAGACGACTGGCCGGAAATAGCCACAGAAAGGGAGAAGGCAATAGTAGGGGTTGTGAATATGGGTGGGGAATTAGAAGCTCATGCTTTCAGATCCCTTTGTGCCAAGGGGAGGAGAAAAGTGAAGAGGGGGTGGACCAACCCCAAATTCACTGCTTGTTGTAAGGAAGAGAGGAAGAGAGAGCAGTAGAAAAAGTAAGTGCAACAGAGGTGATGGACTTAATCCAGTAAGAGTGACAAGGAACACACACACACTCCTCCTTTGGGCTGAGAAGAGCAAGCTGACCATGCTGTTGGACTTTCACTGCCTTCAAAACCCCACACTCACTGAGGAACCCACATCCACTTCTCTTAACAGAAATATCTACTGATCCTCTGAGTTCTTCAAAGCCCAAGGACTTTACAAATTATGACCACTTCTCTTAAACTCTTTAAAATACTATAACATTTTCTTGAAGACTAAAGAATTTCTACTAACACCTCAGATTTAAGGGATACTTCTGGCTTTATATATATATATATATATATGTTTAATTCTAAGGACTTTTCAGTTTTTTATTTATTTATTTTCCTTAAGAAAATGGCTTGGAGCGACTGGTACTTGTCTAAGTCCTGGGCAAGGTTTCACAGGCTCTGCATCCCCACACAGACAGAGATGTTTAATTGAGGGCTTTAAGACTGAAGACCTTTTCACTGGCACAGAGGACACACTAAAAAAAGAGACAGTGGGGGATTACAACAGAGAGATAGTGGGAAGAGCAAAGAGGGAAACCCCACCGAGAAATCTCTCCAAACTGTGATGACTCTTTTTACAGAAGCACTTTAAACAGATTCTCCAGGACACTGACGGATTTGAAGAGGGTGCTGTGCAGTAAACTGGAATAATCTGGTAAGGTTGAGTTAAAGACTCTACTTGCTGTACTAAATGCTGGTGTCCTTTAAACATGTGCAAATGCAACAGGCTCACCATAATGTAGAGATTGTGCTAATCTTAGAATTAACTTTTAAACACCTGTTTATGGTCACTGGTAAGTTTATGTTGTGTAATGAGATTCCTTTTGTGTTACATGCTGAATTTGGACACTGTGATTGTATAAGGTATTATTCTGTATGCTTTCCTAAACGTTTTTAAGCTTTGCCCCCCATCCTGAAGCTATCATGGGCTGTGTGGATTAGGTCTGTTGCCCCAGGCGACATTGCATTCTGAGTTTTAAATGGAGGGTTAATCTTTGCTGGACTGAAATGAAGTCCTACAAGGCTGCTTGGGACAATGCAAGTGGGAAATTTGGGATGGTATGTTTCAGAGGTAAGAGGCAGTTAATTGGTAATAAACACACAATGCCTGTTATCAGTGAGGGTCTTCTACACACAATATAAAGCAACCGTTGCAAGCTTGTAGAGAACTGTGGCATATTTAGAGCAGAAAGAGTTGTTTCTAGTGTGCTTTCAAAGTTTAGATTTGTTTATAAAGACATTCTATGCGGTGTAAAGAATAAAAAGGAAAGACAAAGTGGATTAAACAGCACAAAATGCATCAGGAGAATGTTTTACACAATGCATCTTCAAGTTTTATGATTACAAATTATTATTTTTGGAATTAGTAAGAGAATGTAAATACTGTATTTGCACAGAGGGATGCAGGGCAGGGACTGATAGAGGTGGGTAATCTACACATCCTGCACGCAGAGTGAAATTTTTGTATGGGACAGGACACAGGAGAGTTGACTGTGGATGCCTATCTTTGTTTCATCCCTCAGGAAGCTGTTTTCATCAGAGGGGAGACAGACTTCTGAATAAGCCTTTGTTCTTTGAATAAGAGAGATCTTATGAATGAACACTTAGATGTTTTCAAAATCAAATTTGTCAGCCCTCTCTATTTTACTTTTCATAGATGAGCGTGCCATGGCAACAGAATACACACAGCTCATAATTGCAATAGTAAATACAAGCCACTCAGCATTGCTTATACAATGGTCTAGACCTAGGTATTTTGTGGGGTCCTTGTGGAACAATATAAAAAAACTTATACGATTTTATTTAACAATATCATATTTATTTCAAAATTAATTTCTAAATGTGGTGCATTAATCATCTGTAGAAATGTTTGATAAACCTTGTTATAAAGCATTTCTAAGTAAAACTTTGGTGTCCCTGGGTTGGCTGAGAGTCTAAGTAGGGGGTCCGTGGGACTCTAAAGGTTGAAAACCACTGGTCTATACAATAAAAACAGCTCTAGAAAATGATGTAACAAAAAGATACTCCAACAAAAAAACCTTTCTCTAAAAACTGCCACAACAACATAATAATATAGTTGTGAAACCTTTAACAATGTACTTTATGTGTAAACAATAGGGTCATTTGTTTATTAGTTAATACATTTGTTAACTTAAATTTCAGTCCTGCAAAGGTAGCATATGGCTTCAGAGGACTTACTTAGCAGGCAATTTGCATAGATTACTTTTATGATGCTTTTATTATACTTTTATGACAGTATAAAGCAACTTGGGCAGTCTGCTTAACTTCCCCTTTGATAGGGCATGGAAAAAAAAATCATACAATGACATGAGGATGAGTAAATGATAACAGAATTTTTATTTATGTGTGAACTATCCCTTTAAACAGAATGTGACTCTGTGGAACATAATTAAACTAATCACCATCAAATAGGTCTAAACTTGTAAAAGAACTGTGTATAGTCTCATTACTCTGTGTGCTCTGTTAACCTACATATCACTCTGCAGTCAGAGCTAATTTGTGAAGGGGTGAAAGTATGAGGGCACACAGGCACAAGTGTTAGGTGAGGGCTTTGTGAGTGTGTGTGTGGCAGCTTGGCTCACCCTAATGAGGAGGGGCGGAATTCAAGGAATGCCATGCTCAGGTTGAACTGAGAAGGGCAGGCAAAAGAACGAGGGAATGAGGGAGTGAGAGAGAGAAAAGACATCTACCAGTCATGTCCCCTTACACTCTAATTAATGACTCAAACACTGTTACTGTGTCAGAGAAAGGAGGCGTAATGCCTGCTAATGTAGACTGGTGTTACTCTGGACATGTCCAAACTGAGAAGCAAAGCCGTAATGAACTGTGAACCCGTGATTGCTTGAATCTCACAAAATCTGTGAAGAACATATCAAGGTCACGAAAAACAAAAATGTATTGTGCTAAAAGAAAATGAAGCCTATTTTAAGGACCATTAAGACTTTTCTATTTCTATTGCTTTGCATTGTGACATTATTTTCATTATTATGACAATTAAGCATACAAGTTTTCTCAGTCCAGTCAGCCAAATCTGATTGGCGAGGATTTCCGAGAACCTAGTTTGTGCTGGTCTGGGTGGAAATACGAGTCGAGTTTACAAGGTTCCATGTTACTACAATGAGCGCTTCTGAGGACTAAATAATCACAGAATTTGCCCAAGTTTGCCAGGTTAGTCACATCAACTTTTTTAAAGATATTCAGCGTTTGATTTGAGGCACGTAGCAAAAAGTAAATCGGATAAGCAGAGCTGTATATTCTGCTTTGTTTACTTAGTTATGTCTGTGAGATACTCTGTAATGAGCTTCAGTGCTGCACTTACACTCGCTACACATTTTTCGCTATTTTCCCGTGTGTTTTCTGTGCAATCGCTCGCAGAGACGCGAGCGCCATTATATAAATTATTTATTTTATTATGGTATGAGCTATCTCCTATAACCCCACCCCTAAACATCACGTAATGACAAACCTGACTGTGATATGTCGCTTTACATGTCAGTTAGATGGCTTTTCCTGCCTATGTGGCTGGTTCTTTGCCAATGTTAGCTGCGATAGACCCCAGACCTTTGCTCTTTAAGTCAAAGGTCTAGCTATGCAAGACTAGTATCGCTGTGGAAGACCTGTTTTTGTTTAAACAAAAAGTGTTTTCACTTGAACACCCCATCTCACGAGCGGGGGGCTGCGAGAACTGTTGCTCTCATGCAATCTCGTGAATGAGGAGAGCAATGTCGGTCTACAGTTTCACTAAATATTACATAACATTTTGGTTTGTTTCTCACCAAACCTTATCATATGTTTTCAGAACAATCATGAGTCTCATGTGATAATTTATCAGACTTCTGAATTATACTTTTGCATGCTTTTGAAGCTTGAAGAGGTAGTCACCATAAACAGCTATTGTATGACATAACTGTGCAAAACATTTTTTTTTCTTCACAATTTCTCCCTATGTGTTAAGAAAAAGAAAGAAAGTCAAATGAGGTTATAACAACACAGGGGTGAGTAAACAATTGAATTTTCATTTTTGTGTGAACTATCCCTTTAATTGTCAGGAAAATAATGTCACAATGAAACAAAAAATATGAATAGCCCTTAAAATGACTTTGTTGTCTTTATGAAAAATATAATTTCTTATTTTGATATAAAAGACATACAGACCTTTTTAAATGTGGTAAATAATCTGTTTAGCCTTAAAGCAGTTAATAAGGTTTGTTAAAGTTAATTATTAATGTTCATTAATAATTTTATATTAATTCTTTCTGTAATACAGCTCGGATGCATTATGTTAATGGTAATTTAGGGGGAAATGTGCTTTCTTTGACAGAAAAATAATGAAACTATACAAATAAATAAAATAAAATAAAAATAAAACATAAATAAATATTTTTTTATATTAAATTAAGCCCTAAATTAAGCTTCTTTTTCTATATGAAAATTGTAATTTCCTATTTTTAATTACATTTTATATTTTTATTAAAATGTGACCTAAACATTTTGCCATTAGATTCACCTGATTTCACATTACACTGATGTTATTGGTTAAGACTGCTAAAAATTACATCTCCGTTACAAACATTACCTTGATTCCCTGAGAGGGAACGAGAAGTTGCGTAATGATGCAATTGGGACTACGTCAGTGGTCTCACTTGGTCTGAAGCCTGTATACAATCATGCCAATTTATTAGCTGATGCCACTTAAGCGACACCCATAGGGAACCATGTCACAGGCTCTATATAGTCGAGCACTTGGCGCCATCTCACCAGATTTTCTGTAAAAGGCACGAGCACGAGCCTATGCAGCCTATGCAGCAACTAGAGACGCCCGCCACGCAACTAGAGACGCTTTTTCTCGCCTGCCACGCAACAGCACTCCAAAAACGGGAGAGAAAGAAAGAGAGCCCGGGCTGCGCCCCGTGCCTCATTACGTTTCTGTGAACTCTCTAGGGCAAAAAATAGAAGAAATTTGGTATTTTTAATCAAGTGCCTACCTTTTCCATCATTTCCGCAATGAAACACCTCCAAATCAGCATTGCCTCTGTGACGCATAACAACGCCGAATTAGGCCACGCGCCAGATAAAGGAGCATGTCTCAATGACGAGAACAGTGCATCCGTCTGGAGGGAGAGAGAAACACAAGGAAAAGTCTGGCGCCCATCCTCAATCCTTCTTCTTATCACAAGAGCAGGATCCTCAAGGCTAATATGGCTCCTTTCAGAGACCGCATTGTTTGACGCAAGATTGTATACAGGCTTCAGACCACATGAGAGCACTGACGTAGTCCCAATTACGTCATTACGTAACGTTGATGTTTCCTTGAAAGGGAACATGAGTTTCCATTGGCTATTTTTCTTTTAAAACTAGTCTTTTTTTCTTTTAGGGTATAAATGGAAAAGTTAAATATCTGTTCATTTATGCTGTTGCTTGTAGCTAGTATTGGCATGTCAATAATGGAATACTAGACAAGGTAAACTTCACTTTTGCCTGTCAGGACACTTCTCAAGGTGTGTATATGTCTGAGTGTACTTCAGGTAGGGAGGAGAGAGCAAACAGGTCATAAAGGACAGGCTTTGGAGGATTTTGTTTTCACCAAGGGCGTAATGTCAGCTTCTGGATTAGGCAGATGTGCTTTCTCTTCTTTATGAGCGCCTGCTTCTAAACCCATGCATACAAACGCTCACACAGATATTTCACCACAACCAAAGGCATTTCCACTGTCTCTTTGTGCTGGTTGGGGAGTCCTAGCACTTAGATTTGGTCTCCATTGAATTTCTGTAACATACGCTCTGCAAAACCACAGGTATTGCCTTTTCTAGACACACACAAACACATGAACATAGCCGTATGCTCACACACCACAGTGAAACCACATTCCACCCGCAGCATTAGCTCATGCAAGACAGTGCCTGCTGTAATACCCCGGCTGTCCGACACTCTGTCAGTATATCCAACAAGTCACAAGTCCAACCTATCATTACTGGTCTGTTACAACAGCTTGAGGGGGTTCCTCTGCCCCTCTTGAGAAATACACAGCAGTGGAAATTATCATTATTTTTTTCTTTGAAGAGAAAAAGAACAAAATGTTATTTTTGCTCTTTTCTGAGGCAGACTTGAGAGACATTGCTTTGAATAGGCTTGTTCTGTTGAATTTTTGTTTAATAAAAAATTAAGTGGGTAACATCTGTGCAACTAATGTCACCACTCACACTCCCCACATCTCCCATTGGTCAAACAAACAGATAGTCCCGCCCCAAACTCATGCTATTGGTTGAGCCAAAGTTGCTGTGTTGGGCTGGTTGGGATGCTCAAACAAACAGAGCAATGTTTTGATAGTGTCATTGACCCACAGTGTTTAAATATTTGTTGGAAATCATCCTAAAAATTACTTATAGCAGGGCTCCAGACTGCGACTAAAATGGTTGCAAATGTGACTACAAAGAATTTATTGCGACATTAATTCAAAATCTAGTCGCCATTGGCGACAGTCAGGTTGTGTGCGTTCATATGCAGTTTCGCCAGATATCATCTTGTGATTTATTGAACACATGTTCAGAGCACGTACCAGTGTGTCTCGCGCTGCTTATCACCCATTCTGTTGTGATGAGGAGCTCACTGCACTGCACACAACAACAAACCCAGCGCTAGAGAGTTGTGAACAAATGACTCTTTTGAACCGGGTCTTTTTCATGAATCACCCGAAAAGAACTGTGGGTTTCAACTCAGGAGCTCAGGTTAGCAGATTGAATCAGATTCACTTTCTCAGTGAATCTGCCGCCAGCGAGTTCAGACATTTCAAAATAAGAGTGCCATGTGTATTTCAGGTTTCTTAATAATTAAAAGTCCTGCATTATGTACCACTTTTGTCTTCTGGTAATCACTGATTGGGATTGGAGTAGCACAATAAACTGCATCTGGGATTTAATTCAATTTGCACTCTTGTAGTCTCTGTGTCTGGGCCATCCGGTAAGAGTAAAGAAAGACTAAGGTAATATTGTAAAACAATTTAAATTATATATAAATATATGAGATCCAGCTTTTAACACTTAGGACAATTGAGGGACTTGTACACAACTGTTACACAAAGTGCAAACATTCACTGATGCTCTAGATAAAAGGCAACACACTACTACATGCATACTATACTTTATGTAAATATCTGTAATGTAGATTCTAAAAGGCAGTACTAAATAAAAAAATAAAAATCTTTTATTTCTTATATTTGTATAAATTATGAAAGGGGTGTGAACATTTATGAGACAAAAAGGAATGCAAACATATCTTCTCATCTATGTATATATACTATATATTAAACTTCCGATTAATGGGTTATCAGCTGTCTTCCTTTTCTTTGCCTTTCTATCTTTCTATCTTGTTTCTGAACAACAATCTAAACTGTGCAATTCTGTGATTTGGCAACTAAAAACAGCCATTTGGCTCCTTAATGTTTCAAGTCATTTTGTTTAGTCTGGAGCCTGGATAGTTGTCTATGCATATTAAGCTGGGATAGGAGAATGTATTTGAATGATTTTAACATTTAAAATAACACAGCTCAGCTTTAAGGCATCTGCAAGCTCTTTTAACCACAAAATCAACATGGCTACTGTCATGTTTACAATATATACTGTAGTATAATCATGGTTACTATATGGAAACTACAGTATTACTGTTGTAAAACCATGGTTAATTGTATCAAAACCATGGTGACAGCAGTCATGGTTACTACAATATTACTATAGTAAAACCATAGTTTAACTAAAAATTAATATTTTAACTAAATATCTGCACTATTACGCTACATGTATCAACATAAAATGCATTTCAAACTCTACTGCACATATATTCAATAATATTGCCATGGCCTGACAGGGTGGAGCTATCTGTTAGTTTGATTGATGGAAAACTTGGGAGTGATCTGAAAACCTGTTTCTAAACTATCATTATTTTTGCAATTCCATTTGTTGCCACTAGTGCAATAGATTTACGATTATGAAGGATCCTCTCAAAACTGGGAGAAAAAAAGGAATGAATACCAAGAAAGAGCAAGAATGAGAGAAGAAATTGCATTGCAAGATGGCTATTAGATGAATTTATCTGGGCTGACCCAGTTATAAAGTAATGATGTGGATGGTGAGGAAAAAAAAAAAGAGCCTGAATCTTTTTACATCAGTCCTTTATTATCAAAACCAGACAAACAGCTCGACACACAGAAATCTTAGAGGTGTTAATACTGATGTTAGAATATGTTCTTCCTCTGGACTTTCGCTCCATTTTCTTAATCTTTAATAATTCTGCCTCCATCAATGCTAATATTTCTAAAATCCTCCTAATGTTAACTCTGAGTCGAGATCTGTTATGCCTCTCTGGCTGTCCTCCCAGAGCATGCTACAAAACAAAACTAATGAGCACTGCAATCCCATTTTCTCCAGAGAATTCCCAAGAAACTCTGCTGTCAGCTTTGTACGTGTTCTGCACTATGATAATAACCGTGTGACAGACCATTTTGGACATGATTTTAAAGCAAAGAGATCCACTGTTGTAAAGACCATCATATACTCATATACCATGACCATGGGAAACCAGGAAATATCAGGGAATTTTAAAGTGTGATTTCCAGGCTTAAGAAAAGTCATGGGAATTGGTAAAATCTTAAAAGTCATGGAAAGGTCATGCAGATTTCTAAAGTGAATATACATTTTTATGTCTGAATAACTGATTAGCAAATTGGCCAAAATCAAAAATACTTTTGAAAATCTGTCTCTAGTAATTACAAATTCCAGGACGGTTCACGGAAAAGTCAAAAAATTTCATTGGTCAAAAATGGTGGGAACCCTGACATATGCTGGTGACCAGCAATGCTAGTCTTTTCAGCTGGGTCTATTAAGTGCAAAGTGGGGTCAAATTAGGTCACCAATAACAACAGTTCATGATACTGCTTCTGTAAGAAGCAAAGAGTAAAGTGCTATCACCTTGATTTAATTTGTTTGAAACAAGTGTCTTTGAAGTACATTCATGTAACAGTATAAGGACAGGCAAGGAGGTGGCGGGAACCAGCTGAACTGTAAATATAAACTTTAATGGTAAACTTAAAACATAAACAAATGTGCAGCACGGCCGCGTGCGTCTCTCTCTCTCTCGAACCGACGTCTCCAGCTGCCCCTTTATCTCGCTCTCCCACTGATCAGCCGATTCAGTGCCGGCCTGGCCATGCCCTCCTCTTCGTCACACTCCTCCCCCGCCTGATTGAGCCACTGGTCTGACTAACTCCCCCCCCATTTCTTGGGTGGGAGACGCTGCCCTTCCGGCTATTCTGTCAGCCGGTGGCCCACCCTGCCTCCTATGAACCCGAGGGAAGAGATGAGGGGAGGTGTGGGAAGAGAGAAAGGGCGAGCGAAGACACACAGAGAGAGAGAGGAGAGAGAGAAGAACTTGCTCAATGGCTCCCGGATGCGCTGTTGCCCGGTCCTCAACCACTGCTCTGCTCTCTGGCCTCTGCACCTCCCCTGGCGGATGGCAGCGAGTCCTCTGGCCCCTGGTGGATGGAACCACTCCTCCCCTTCTTGGTAGACGGCCGCGGTTCCTTCGGCTCTCGGCGGCCGGCAGAGACCCTGCCATCCCGAGGCAGATGGTCGCGGCTGCTCCCCTGGCGGATGGCAGCGGCGAGGACTCCGCAACAGCGCATCCCTCCTCCCTCCTGGGTTTCGGCACCACTGCAACTGTATAAGGACGGGCAAGGAAGAGGCTGGAACCAGCTGAACAGTAAACATAAACTTTAATGATAAACTTAAAACCAACATAAACAAATGTGCTCCATCACAGCCTGGCCACGCCTTCCTCCTCCTCATTACAATACACTAAGCCAAAGCTTCACTAAGGGGTTATTTTGCATGTGTGTGTACGCAGATCAGAAAACCTGCTTGCAGTGGGTCAGAAAGGTGTTGCACAGCAGCGCTTTGTAACTTTATCCACCAGCAGCTGTCAATTAAATTTCTCAAAAATGAAGCACTCTTGTTATACTTCTTTACGAGCAGTGTTCTTCAAAGCCTGCATTGGCATCTCTCCTTCCACCTCTCACTGCATCCCCTCTTCATGACACCCCTGGGCAGTTTTTCCAACAATATTCTTCTTCTCTTTGAAACTTGAGGTAAACAACACAAAGTGGCGTTATTTATGTAACATTATGTATCTTCATTCTAGATAAATAAATCAGGCCAATACATCACATCACACTCTGTCATAGAGAGTTTATGGAAAGGATTTGAGGGCTTTAAAGAAATAGTCCACCCAAAAATTAAAATTCTGTCATCATTCACTCACTCTCATGTTGTTCCAACCCATATGGCTTTATGTCTTCCGTGGAACACAAAAGGAGATGTTAGGCAGAATGACAGCCTACTATTCAATTTCATTGTATAGTATTGAAAAAAACAAAAAACAAAACAAAAACAAAAACAAACATGCAATGAAAGTGAATGGTGACTGAGACTAACATACTGTCAAACATCTCCCTTTTTGTTTCATGGAATGAAGAAACTCATACAGGTTTGAAACAACACATAAGTAAATACCAAACACATTTTAATTTTTGGGGGAACTATCCCTTTAAAGGACATCCATTGGAAGCAGGTGCCAGATTTGTGCTGACCAAACAACTATGCAGGATACATGCTGTATCAGGAACTTTCTGATTGTGCCCTGAGAATTTCACAATTATTTATTCATTTGTAGCCATGGTTTTCACTGCATTACATGCAATATGCTCTTATGATTGACATGCAAACCAAATGTGTGCTTGCATGAACCAAGAGCTTCATCAGACTTTCCATTCTCCCTCAGTGATGTTCAAGCCTTTGGCAAGGTTCAGATAACCAAGTCCCGTCACTGAGCAGCAATTCATATGACTGCCTGCCAGAGCAGGCTATTGCCAGAACACCCATACCAAACAAACACATCCATTCAGTAGCATTAATCATAGTATCACACTACAATAGGGCAGCTCCATGTTACAACAGGATATTTGCTTTTTTATGGGGTCAAAATTGGCCTGATAATGGCAAAGTAGGACATTTCAATACAGCAACTGCTGTTGGATTCAATTCCTATGAGAAATATAATGGCAAAGAAGCTAACTGCTTTCATAATCCTGTAGTAACAAAGAAAATACATGATTCTAAAGGACTGGAAACTACTTGCAATTTTGTAGTTGTGGGAGCCTCAATGGTCTATCGTAATCTCAATGTTTTGAATAAGCTTTAAAAGACCTGGGCGAGACTCAAGTCCAGAAGCTCCAGCTAATCCAAGAACTTGCAGTATGGGGCTGCAGAGCCTCATGTTTCCCCCCAGAAAACCTGCCATTGTAAAGGTCAGCCACACTGCCTTCTGCTTTTCCATCAAGAGTAACATGGCTCCCAGTGAAACCTAATATGTCCCCAGATATCAAGAACTGCCATGGCTATATTAGAAACAGTGGCAGCTCACTGAATCTGTAGTAATGAGCTCACTGGCGTGAATAAAGTTCAGAGAAACAGGCCGAGGTGCCATATCTTCAGTCTAGATCAGTAAGGGTTGTGTTAGTCTGATTAAACCAGACCTGTTTAGACAGGTAGAGGCAAAAATAAGCCTAATGACTTGCTACAGCATGGAACAATATATTCACCTTAGGGTGGTTTCAAAAGCTAAATTTAAATTTATAAGATTGCTGCAGCAGATTTAATAGTTCACCCATAATTTATAATGTATCAGCATTTATCATCAAATTAGTCATCACCTTCTCATTCTCATGTCATTCCAGAAATGTATGACTTTCTTATATATACACTATATTGCCAAAAGTATTCGCTCATCTGCCTTTAGATGCATATGAACTTAAGTGACATCCCATTCTTAATCCATAGGGTTTAATATGACATCGGCCCACCCTTTGTGGCTATAACAGCTTCAACTCTTCTGGGAAGGCTTTCCATAAGGTTTAGGAGTGTGTTTATGGGAATTTTTGACCATTCTTCCAGAAGCGCATTTGTGAGGTCAGACACTGATGTTGGACGAGAAGGCCTGGCTCGCAGTCTTCGCTCTAATTCATCCCAAAGGTGCTCTATCGGGTTGAGGTCAGGACTCTGTGCAGGCCAGTCAAGTTCTTCCACACCAAACTCGCTCATCCATGTCTTTATGGACCTTGCTTTGTGCACTGGTGCGCAGTCATGTTGGAACAGGAAGGGGCCATCCCCAAACTGTTCCCACAAAGTTGGGAGCATGGAATTGTCCAAAATCTCTTGGTATGCTGAAGCATTCAGAGTTCCTTTCACTGGAACTAAGGGGCCAAGCCCAGCTCCTGAAAAACAACCCCACACCATAATCCCCCCTCCACCAAACTTCACAGTTGGCACAATGCAGTCAGACAAGTACCGTTCTCCTGGCAATTGCCAAACCCAGACTCGTCCATCAGATTGCCAGATGAAGAAGCGTGATTCATCACTCCAGAGAACGCGTCTCCACTGCTCTAGAGTCCAGTGGCAGCGTGCTTTACACCACTGCATCCGACGCTTTGCATTGCACTTGGTGATGTATGGCTTGGATGCAGCTGCTTGGCCATGGAAACCCATTCCATGAAGCTCTCTATGCACTGTTCTTGAGCTAATCTGAAGGCCACATGAACTTTGGAGGTCTGTAGCGATTGACTCTGCAGAAAGTTGGCGACCTCTGCGCACTATGCACCTCAGCATCCGCTGACCCCGCTCTGTCATTTCACGTGGCCTACCACTTCGTGGCTGAGTTGCTGTCATTCCCAATCGCTTCCACTTTGTTATAATACCACTGACAGTTGACTGTGGAATATTTAGTAGCGAGGAAATTTCACGACTGGACTTGTTGCACAGGTGGCATCCTATCACAGTACCACGCTGGAATTCACTGAGCTCCTGAGAGCGGCCCATTCTTTCACAAATGTTTGTAGAAGCAGTCTGCATGCCTAGGTGCTTCATTTTATACACCTGTGGCCATGGAAGTGATTGGAACACCTGAATTCAGTTATTTGGATGGGTGAGCGAATACTTTTGGCAATATATATATATATATATATATATATATATATATATATATATATATATATATATATATATACACTGAACAAAATTATAAACGCAACACTTTTGTTTTTGCCCCCATTTTTCATGAGCTGAACTCAAAGATCTAAGACTTTTTCTATCTACACAAAAGGCCTATTTCTCTCAAATATTGTTCACAAATCTGTCTAAATCTGTGTTAGTGAGCACTTCTCCTTTGCCGAGATACTCCATCCACCTCACAGGTGTGGCATATCAAGATGCTGATTAGACAGCATGATTATTGCACAAGTGTGCCTTAGGCTGGCCACAATAAAAGGCCACTCTAAAATGTGCAGTT
Organism: Myxocyprinus asiaticus; assembly: GCF_019703515.2. Classification (NCBI taxonomy): domain Eukaryota; kingdom Metazoa; phylum Chordata; class Actinopteri; order Cypriniformes; family Catostomidae; genus Myxocyprinus; species Myxocyprinus asiaticus. Next base: position 20,292,885 of record NC_059376.1, on the reverse strand, counting down.
TTATCACACAGCACAATGCCACAGATGTCGCAAGTTTTGAGGGAGCGTGCAATTGGCATGCTGACTGCAGGAATGTCCACCAGAGCTGTTGCCCGTGAATTGAATGTTCATTTCTCTACCGTAAGCCGTCTCCAAAGGCGTTTCAGAGAATTTGGCAGTACATCCAACCGGCCTCACAACCGCAGACCACGTGTAACCACACCAGCCCAGGACCTCCACATCCAGCATCTTCACTTCCAAAATCGTCTGAGACCAGCCACCCGGACAGCTGTTGCAACAATCGGTTTGGATAACCAAAGAATTTCTGCACAAACTGTCAGAAACCGTCTCAGGGAAGCTCATCTGCATGCTCGTCATCTTCATCGGGGTCTCGACCTGACTGCAGTTCGTCGTCGTAACCGACTTGAGTGGGCAAATGCTCACATTCGATGGCGTCTGGCACTTTGGAGAGGTGTTCTCTTCATGGATGAATCCTGGTTTTCACTGTACAGGGCAGATGGCAGACAGCGTGTATGGCGTCATGTGGGTGAGCGGTTTGCTGATGTCAACGTTGTGGATCGAGTGGCCCATGGTGGCGGTGGGGTTATGGTATGGGCAGGCGTATGTTATGGACAACGAACACAGGTGCATTTTATTGATGGCATTTTGAATGCACAGAGATACTGTGACGAGATCCTGAGGCCCATTGTTGTGCCATTCATCCACGACCATCACCTCATGTTGCAGCATGATAATGCATGGCCCCATGTTGCAAAGATCTGTACACAATTCCTGGAAGCTGAAAATATCCCAGTTCTTGCATGGCCAGCATACTCACCGGACATGTCACCCATTGAGCATGTTTGGGATGGTCTGGATCAGCGTATACGACAGCGTGTTCCAGTTCCTGCCAATATCCAGCAACTTCGCACAGCCATTGAAGAGGAGTGGACCAACATTCCACAGGCCACAATCAACAACCTGATCAACTCTATGCAAAGGAGATGTGTTGCACTGCGTGAGGCAAATGGTGGTCATACCAGATACTGACTGGTATTCGGACCCCCCCTGACCCCCCCAATACAGTAAAACTGCACATTTTAGAGTGGCCTTTTATTGTGGCCAGCCTAAGGCACACCTGTGCAATAATCATGCTGTCTAATCAGCATCTTGATATGCCATACCTGTGAGGTGGATGGAGTATCTCGGCAAAGGAGAAGTGCTCACTAACACAGATTTAGACAGATTTGTGAACAATATTTGAGAGAAATAGGCCTTTTGTGTAGATAGAAAAAGTCTTAGATCTTTGAGTTCAGCTCATGAAAAATGGGAGCAAAAACAAAAGTGTTGCGTTTATAATTTTGTTCAGTGTATATGAAAAAACACAAAAGGAGCGACATTTAAGTACTGCTGGAGTTATTTTTTGTACGATATTTAATGTACTGGAAACTCTCATTTAGCACAACTTTACACTTACTGGCATAAAAAAAAAAAATTCAAATGTTTTTTATTATTTATTGCTTCAATTTACTACTATTACAATTTCGATACTATGTTATATAAGCAGTATTCTCATTTAGATTTTAATTACTTTTGGTATTATGTTATATTTGTATTACTACTAAAAATGTATCATAAGATAAATAATGGTGCTGCAACACCCTTGCAACTTCCTTGACTGACCTTTTGCCCACCACAGCATATGTATTTTCTTATTTCCAGCTATATAATAATAATAATAATAATAATAATAAAAATAAAACAAAACAAACACAAAAAACAAAAACAAACAAACAATCAAACAACAACAAAACATGTGTTTTTAGAAATGTGATGAACTTGTTAAGCGTTTTTACATTTGTTATTGATTAAAAGATATTTAAGCACTTACTATTTGGAAATAGCAAAGCAGACAGCAGATTTACTAAGCATTTTTGTTGCAAATGCTCCTTGGTGACACATATCGTACACAAATAAGGTTAAAATTTATGTGAACGGGTTAAAATTTTCTGTCAAATGCAAGTAAAACTGTCACACTGCACAACATATATAATGAGAGTAAATAAGGGCTTGGACAGTCAAGGTCCAAAATCACCATAAAAGTAATCCATACGACTCAACCTCTTTATTCCAAGTCTTCAGAAGCCATATGATAGCTTTATGTTAGAAAGACTATTTATTTGCCATTGTTGCACAATAACTTCGAGAGTAATATACACAAATACCAATTTTGAAAAATTAAGGCTAAGATGAATAACTTGCTTGACCTGAGAGTTATTTTTAATGCTTAAAAGTGGTTTTGCAATTCTGTCTGCTTGCAGTTAGGTCGAGTAATTACCATCTTTTTTCCTCTCATTCTCCTGTTATGAAATTCACAGGCCTGTGAGGTATATGTGGTCATGGATCTTCTTGTATGGCTGATGTTGCTCCTGGTAAGTGGACCATTTCCTGAAATGGAGGCGAGCACTCAGGAGTTTGACAGCAGTTATGAAGGTCCAGAGGCTGAATTCCTGTCAACCTCTCGCACACGGCGGGCCCCTGAGCCTCCTCCACAAGACAAGTGTTCCTACACCTTCATTGTACCCCAACAGAAGGTTACTGGAGCCATCTGTGTGAACTCCAAGGAGCCTGAGGCTGTGCTGGAGAACCGTGTCAATAAGCAGGAGCTGGAACTTCTCAATTCTGAGCTCCACAAGCAAAAGAGACAGATAGAGACTCTACAGCAGCTAGTAGAAGTCGATGGTGGCATTGTCAATGAGGTAAAGCTTTTGCGCAAGGAGTCCCGTAACATGAATTCCAGAGTGACGCAGCTGTACATGCAGCTGCTGCATGAGATCATCCGCAAGAGGGACAACACATTGGAGCTGTCACAACTGGAGAATAAGATTCTTAACCAGACCTCTGAGATGCTGCAGCTCACGAACCGCTATAAAGATCTGGAATATAAGTATCAGCACCTTGCCTCACTGGCCAATAACCAGTCAGCACTCATTGCCTTGCTTGAGGCACAGTGTCAAAGGGGACCACCAGTTATAGCCTCAAGAGTACCAGTCCAGCCTCAGCCCCAACCTCAACCAAGACCCTCATCACCCATCAATAAGCCCGTCCAACCACATACCTATAGCCGCAACAACCAGATCACCAACGAGATCCAGAGCGATCAGAACCTTAAAGTGCCACCTGCTCCACCTCCCACCATGCCAGGTGGAACTCACAGCCCGTCTACAACAAACAAACCTTCAGGTGAGTCTCAGTATCATTCTTTCAGTGGTGCATGTGCCATGTGTCATCATAGGCTGAAACTATTGTCGTAGTCGACTAGTAGGCGTTAATTTAAGCCATTAGTCGACTAGTTGCACGTTTATGATATTAATTTTTAAAAAGCGAGCCGCAGCGACACCAGCAAAAGCGGTAATGATCCTGAATGTGTCGGAAAAACCAGCAAAGAAACTGTCTGAACATTTTGTTAATTTATAGAGAGAAATGCACATTAGGGTTGTGCCAACAGATGATGATCTCGGGGATCGACGATGGTCAGAGTGATCGCCAATAGCTGATGCCTTTGACGATGTCAAGACGATATTTGGCTTGTTTTCCCATGTATTAAATTATTATTATTATTATTAGGCTATTATTATTTAAAATTAATATTACAAATAATTTGCCCATAGACACACAGACATGCGCTTGAAGAAACACACTTTATTATATTAACAACAGATGACAGAAAAGCATCTATGCGCATGTATGACGCATTGATACGGACACGTGCAGTCTCGTGGAACACGCGCATCTAAAAGGTTCTCACTCTTTCTTTGTTTCTGTCTTCTGAATTTTTGTTTTTTTGTTTTGTTTTGCAAGAACAGTACCGTCATGACCTCAGACATCTCAGCTCAGGAGGTGCTTTGAGTTAATTCACTTTATTTCCACAGAGCAGTTCATTGTGACCAACTCTGCAGCCTGTAAAATAATACAAAATATATAAAATAATACAAAAACACATACACCATGAACCATGATTTATATTTCAGTAATTATTATGATCATTATATTTATTATTATATTACATGTATAATTGTTTTTGTCTTCATTTGTGTAAGTAATTTTCCGCTTGCATGTTTAGACAGATACTTGCCTGACGGTAAATGGAAAGGTGTATATATATATATATTATTCTTTTATCACTTCATTATTTTATTTGCTTTTTTGTTTTGTTTGGAGTGCAATTTGAATTTAGAAATGTATTTGATTTAAATTTTTCGTTTTTTAAAATAAATGTATACAATTTTCAATGCAAAATCACTAAAGCAAGAATATTCACCGATCCCTCAGCCCGGGGGTTGCCAATGTAATTGAATATTGTGATATATGTATATATATATATATATATATATATATATATATATATATATATCGTGAAGGAGGGAACAAAACGAGTTTATTCACACACATGATATATTTTCCCAGACAACGAAATACCTGTCCGGTAGAGAATGCACAGATGAAGTAGGTCCTTTGCCAGAGAGATGTTTACAACTGTTGTAAAGCCATCTTTCAAAAAGTTGAACAACACAAATTGAATTGCACTTATTTTTTATTTTATTTTATGTTTTCAGTTGCATTTAAATTTTTAGTTAAAATAAATAAAGAATAAAAGTTCAAAAGTTTTAAATCAAGGTGTCTTGCTTTATTGTGTAGGCTTAACCCTAACCCTGCTTAACCTAGCATCCAACCAGCACTAATACCAGTGTTCATCAGTTTCCTGTGGAGTTTTTTGGCGACCAAACGACCAATCAAAACTTGGTCGACCAAGATTCTTCTCATCGACTAACGTTTGGTCGACTATCAGGGGGCAGCCCTAGCCGAAACATAAATGCGAACAAAACACTTTTCTAAGTGTCCTTCAAAATAGAGGTCTGCATTCCCGCAGAACTCCCGCAGGACCTGCGGGACCCAATCAGATGTCTTGCAGCATGGATTACATTTCTGAGTTGAAGGCAGTAGCGGATGGTACGTCCATGAGTTGTGTGCAGGAGTGGGCGGTCTGAGAAGAGCCTAAGCGCCTGAATTTCCACTCAATCTGGTGATATAATCAATTTCCTGGCTTGGTCTGCCTGCATTTTACAGCGTTATGTTACACAAACTCTTCTCAATGAGAGTCTAGCTTTCACAATGACACTACAGTATGAAAGAGATGTTTGGAAGGAAATAGAGAGAAAAACTCTGGACAGAGGGCAAAAAAAAGACTTCGGTGACTGAGTTGAAAAATGGCATAAGGATGTGGCGCCATAAGAACAGTAAAGCTGAAGTGACGAGAAAATGAAAGAGTAAGAGTAATGGAGGGAAGCAACACTATCTGCTGCAGTGAAGTAATTTATTCCACTGGTACCAGACATGGGTGACCCAGACATCTGACCCAAACAGAAAGTTCTATCAGACATGTGTCTTCCTGGTAGACTTAGAGAGAAAGAGATAAAGAGAGAGAGAGAGAGAAATGGCCTGCTGATGGATTTGCCATGTTATTTTAACATGACCCACAGGACTGGAAATCTGTCAGACCTCCTTGTTTCCTCTTCCCTCCTTCTTCTTACCATATCGTTTCGCTAAAGTTAACTTGACTTGATGGATTCCTTTTCAACTCCTGCTCAGCACCTCATCCATCTCTGGGAATGCTAGCTAGACTCTTTATGCCGAATTACCAAGCTTTATTGCCATTAAACTTTTTTATTTTTCAGACATTTCTGAGTCCTCTCTTTTATAGCTCTGCTTCTTTCCATCCCCCTCTCAGACACATGTAATCCAAACTTCTTCCATTTGTCTGCCAGACCTACAGTAACAATTGCCTCGGTCTAAAAGTTCCCTTGGGACTGCCACGCTAAACAAAAATACAAATACACCAAGCAACTGGCATAGTGTAGTACAACATCTAATTTCACAAGACAATGTCAGCAATTGTTAGTGATACAATCAATAGACAACGAAAGTGACAAGATACACTACAAAAATTTGGACAAACCTACTCATAATTTCCTGTTCCGGACACTGTTTCCTGTTCCGGTTGCTGCCGGCACGATGTACGGGTCTGTTTGTTTGTAGCTTGCTAGCCTGCTTAGCATTGCTTATTCCTCTAAATTCATAATTTTATCCATTGCCATTTTACCACATGCTTCGTTTCCACGACTGTTTCAACTGCGTGTATATTACTGTGTGCACCTGTTTTCTTTTCTTTTCTTTCTGCTTCATCTCACATTTCGACTGCGTGCATTCATTTTCTCCACTGTGTTTTGCACGGATTATTGCATTAATCTCAAACATCTGCAACAACAGCAAACAATTGTGTGAGGGATTCACATCGATCTCAATCCCTCGCTGTTCAAGAACAACCATAACAACAACAAACAATTGTGGTAACTCATGACATACACTCATGTTATTGCTTCCTGCATTGCATGCCACATGTTTACTATAGCTTCTTCCATCAGCAGTGAGGGATTTACATGTGATAAATGTAAGGAATTAGTCAGGCTGACAGAGAAGATTAATGAGTTAGAGACACGCATCCAAAAGCTAGTGGAGGTCAGTTAGAAAGAAAAGCCGGTAGATACTGTTTCGGATGTGGGTAAAACAGCGAGCAACACACACACTTTGGTTCTGGCTGTAGAACCCCCATAGCAGGGTGTTTGGTTGACGTCTCGGTGGCATACTCAATCAGCAAAGTGACACAGTCTCCCGTTCCTGTTAGGGTTTCCAATCGATTCTCCCCATTCAGTGATGCAGCCACTGAGAATCATGTTGAAAGTGCCCTTGTTATAGGAAATTCTATTGTAAGGAATGTAGCAATAGAGACTCCAGCCACTATTGTTAAATGCATTTTGGGGCTCGGGCGTCTGACATCAGATCAAATTTATAAGTGCTGGCTAATGCTAAATGTAGATTTTCTAAGACTGTTCTTCATGTCGGCACTAACAACGTCCGGCTTCACCAGTCGGAGATCACTAGAGGTAATGTTAAAGAGGTGTGTGAACTTTCAAAAACGATGTCAGACACTGTAATATGCTCTGCCTCCCTCCCTGCTCATCGTGGTGATGAGGTTTATAGTAGATTTGTGTCACTGAATGGCTGTATGTCTGAGTGGTGTCTGGAGAATAGAATAAGATTTATAGACAATTGGAAGAGTTTCTGGGGTAGACCTGACCTGCTAAAGAGAGACGGACTCCATCCCTCCAGGGAAGATGCTGCTCTACTCTCTAGTAATTTGGCTCATAGTCTTAATAGTGATAGTATTTGACTAACTGGGGCCCAGGTCAGGAAGCAGACAAACTGGCTAATCCGAACGTCGTCTAGCTGCCTTGAGACAGCACACAGGTCACATAAACTACAACATATAGAGACTGTATAACCTAGATATCACATAGAAACTGTGTCTGTTCCCCGAACTACCAAACACAAACCCCTAAAATTTTGATTAAATGTTCAATATGTAAAAATTTTCATGTTATATATTTTTTTTGCCAATGTGTGAACGGCTTGTAACGCAACTTAAAAAATGAGCCCTTCCCGGACTTCCTAGGTTGCCTATTAAAGCCTGTAGACTGATTTTCATGCAAAGGGAGTGGGTCACTTTTGCGGGGAAAATCCAGTGGATGTGACATTTATGCGCACTCCCGAGAGCCTTGCTTCAGTGCTTCTCTTCTGCTATTCAACAGCGACAACTGTCTGCAACAATAGGTAACGGTATCTTTGAGATGGAATCCAGCAAACGGCCGGCTCCCAGCACAACATCTACTCCTACACAAACTCTGAGTATGCCAAAAAAAAAAAAATTTAAAAAAAAAAACATTTATCTACTGAATCCCATCTGGCTAAGTGGAAATGTGATCGTGGTCGAGCGAAAACTAGAGTGAACATCGGCAGGGCATTTGATTCCTGGAGGGAACTTCATTCGGTTTTCGGGATCAAAACCGACCCTGAATTGGCGTTCTTCTTATTGGACAGGTAAGCTTACATAACTGCATGAGAAATATAGTGCCATAAGGATTGATCTGTGTCATTTTAGCTAAACGACAATAACACATGAAATGAATGCTAGACAATGTTCAAGATAATGCAAAAAGACCCATTCATTAGTGTAATGTAACTTGGTTATACAGAAAATATATACATTCTATTATTATAAAACAATAGTGCATCGATATATCAAAATGACAATTGTGATGGAATCACATCAATACTGAATTGTGTCAACATATTTTTAATGTACAGTCTATTTTATAAACAGCTACTGTCATCATCCACCAAATTTAGCCATCAGCTATTGATAAAGCTGGCTAGCTAGTTAATGCCAACATAGGCTATTGTAGAAATGCAGTCAATGTATCATGCAAAGAAAAGTGATTACTTCAAACTACAGTCTCGCATAGTCAGACCTATATCCACACTATGTTTTAGCCCTGTTCCAGCACTGGAGAGTAAATATAATATAATATACAGTCTCAAAGTTTATAGTAAAACAATCATAACTGTGTAATTTTAATTATGCTACCTCATCTGTCAGCATGATGTCGGTGAATCACGTTCAGTTTCTTTGTACGTTACATCATTGTTTTGGTCAATGCTCGCGTCCCTATGGAGTGTTTGCACGAGCACGAGCAACAGGTAGATGGCTGCAGTTCACTTAACGGCCACAGGTGTCATTAATAACAAGGGTTTCTGAATCTTACATACTGCACCTTTCAGGTAAAAATCTACTCCCCCAGGTTATTATTATAAACATGCACATCATCTGAAGGGTCGAGGAGGAGGTGTTGCTGCAATTTGAAGTTTTTGGTGTTACTCAGGGGACAGGATATAAGTTTAAATCTTTTGAACTAATAATGCTTAATGTGATACACTCAGATACAAATAAAAAATCTCTGTCGTCTTTTGCCCTTGCTACAGTAAACAGATCACCCGGGACGCATTCTGGAGTATATGGAGTTGATGCTGATACTATAGAAATTCTGCTGCAGAGCGATGACATCTCAGATCATTGCCTCGTCTCTTGTATGCTGAGATCAGCTAATGTTACTCAATCTACATGCTATCATTCAGATAGAACTATTCTTTCGACCACTAAAGATAGCTTCACTAATAATCTTCCAGAATTGTCTCACAAACTCAGTAAGCCAAAAAGTGTAGAAGAACTTGAAGTAATAACAGAAAATATAAATACAGTCTTCTCTAGTACTCTTGATAGTGTTGCTTTGATTAAAGCAAAATAAAGAAAAAAGCCCCACACCATGGTACAATGATCACACTCATGATCTCAAGAGAGCAACTTGGAAAATGGAGCGCAAGTGGAAGAATACAAAATTAGAGGTATTTTGCGGTGCATGGAAGGATAGTGTCTGTAGCTACAGACAGGCACTAAAAGCTGCCAGCTCAGCATATTTTAGCAAACTCAGAAAATATCCATAACATTCCTAGGTGTTTATTCCATACTGTGGCTAAATTGGTTAAAAATAAATCATAGACAAAACAGTAATGAATTTCTTTACTGATAAAATTGAAATCATCAGAAATATTGGAATTATGCAATCGTCTGTCACAGTACCACAAAAAATAGTGTCTCATAATTTTCCTCACGAGCAACTTCAATCCTTCGCTGTCATATGTCATGAAGAGCTAACAAAATTTAGCGAAACATCAAAAGTCACAACATGTATTTTAGATCCAACACCAACAAAGCTCTTAAGAGGTATTCCCTGTAATCTCAGAACCTCTTCTTAATATTATTAACTCCTCGCTATCCTTAGGACATGTTTCAAGAAACTTTAAAATGGCTTATCAAACTGCCACTTCTTATTAGGAAGCCACAACTGGAACTGGACAGTTGGCTAATTATAGACCGATTTCAAATCTTCCATTTATGTAGAAAATACTAGAAAAGGTAGTGTCCTCCCAACTGTGTTAATTTCTACAGAGAAACAGTATATATGAACAATTTCAGTCAGGATTTATGCCCCATCACAGTACAGAGTCTGCACTTATCAGTTTCAAATGACTTGCTCTTATCATCTGATCGTGGCTGCATTTCTCTTCTAATGCTTTTAGATCTTAGTGCTCCCTTTGACACCATAGATCACAGCATTCTCTTGGATAGGCTTGAGAATTATGTTAGCATGGTTTAGGACAGGGGTCGGCAACCTATAGCACATGGAGGGGTAATCACTGGCACACCAGCTATGCCGAGAGAGTAGAGTATTCTATTTATATAAATTCCATACCTGCATTCCAATCTACATCTTTATGTAATCCTTCCTCATGATCACATAGCATTTTTCATGAGCTGAATGGGAGGCTAAACAAAAAGTTAAAAAGTGATGAGACTGCAGCCTACCCAACAAACTCATGCAGCGTGTGCAAGCCATTCATGCATCACAAGCCGGCAGCGCTTCACTTTTGATTAATCACATGAGTAAACATGCCCGCTTTGCTGCAGTCAGGCTGCGCGGATGACAGCCTACATTCCGTGTTTCAATTGTTTCTTTTTGTTTTCAGAACAACGTGATGTAATAATGAAAAAAAAAAAAAAAAAACACTATTAATCCTTGAGGTTTCCAACCCACACACAAGTACACCCTCCTTAAACCATGGTCACACTCAAAATTACATTAAAATATTAAAAGAGAAAACATAAACCCACATAAATTTAACCTGGAAATAAAGTTTTAGGATTTTGCAGGTGCGAAATGGGCTAAATAGTTGATCGGCTTGTGATGAGCAAATGGCTTGCATGCGCAGCATGAGTCAAGTCACACTTTAATAAGTTCAGCCTCCCATTCAGCTGATGAAAACGCTGCGTGATCATGAGGAAGGATTACATCAAGATGTAGATTGGAATGCAGATGCGAAAACTTCATAAAAATAAAATAACCTACACCTCTCTTGCTATTGCTTGCATGCTAGTGATTACCTTTGGCACAGCCATTGACCAGGAAAATAAAAAATGGCACTCCAAGGTTGCCGACCCCTGGTTTAGGTCCTATTTAGCAGACCGCTACCACTTTGTCTGTGTAAACAAGGAATTGTCAAATCAAACAAAAGTTAAGTATGGAGTGCCACAGGGATCAGTTTTAGGGCCTCTGCTTTTATCCTTATATATGCTTCCCCTGGGAGATATTATCAGGAATCGTGGAATAAGTTTCCACTGTTATGCCGATGATACCCAACTTTATATTTCTTCAAAACCCGATGAAATTTCACAATTCTCCAAATTAGCAGAGTGTATCAATTAAATCAAATATTGGATGGCCAGAAATTTCCTTCCGACAAAACAGAGGTACTAATTATTGGACCAAAAACCTCTTAAAATAAGCAGCTAAAATATAATTTGACTCTCGATGGATGTACTGTTACATCGTCTTCTATAGCAAAGAACATAGGTGTTATATTTGATACCAATCTATCCTTTGAAAATAAAATTTCAATTAGGATGCTTTAGTTAGGTCTGCCAGAACCAGAAACATTTATTATGATCTATAACTCTTCAAAAAAATTAATGGCGTCTACGCTAATAATATTCTATTTGTTTCCCTGTCTCAACCTCCGGATTCATATCTCGAGGTTACCAGAGCCAGCCAGATAAAGCTCCATTCCTGCTTGGTGTCAGACTCCACTGCTACGTGTCTCTGAGTGATGACGACTAAATGCAGCCGGTGCCAGCCAGACATTACTTCAGTCTATTACGATGGACTTCAGGGGATGAACTGATACCAACTCCAACCATAAGACATGGGATACTTCATATGCCACTGCCTGAACCTTGGTCTAATGATGGACTACACTCTTAAAATGGAAAACATAGACTATCAATTAATTACCAACAAAAGCCTTCATCGCCAACTAAAAAAGGACAGTGCATCAATGTGAACTTCTGCAGTTAATCCAGGATGAACTTCAAATAAATTAGTCATTAATCTTAGTTCATACAAAATATTTGTTTAAACACTGACCCTTAACACTTACTTAGTTTTATAATTTTAAACCATGACTTGCACTATACATAAGTAATATTGGCATTATATTCATGATATTAGCCAGAGGGGAACTGGCCCCCACAGTGAGCCTGGTTTCTCCCAAGGTTATTTTTCTCCATTAACCAACGTCTTATGGAGATTTTTTGTTCCTTGCCACAGTCGCCTTCGGCTTGCTCACTGGGGTTCTAAATACAATTATTATATAATAATTTAATTATTTATTTTTATACACAATTTACAATCATATTTAATCAAACTACATAATGATGACTAAGACATTATAGATATTACAGTTTCATTTTCTGTTAATGCATGATTTTCTGTAAAGCTGCTTTGAAACAATGTGTGTGGTGAAAAGCGCTATACAAATAAAAATGACGACTAATTTATTATTACTATTTTCCACTTTTTAGAATAAATATGAAGTAATTAAAACTGGACATATGAAAAAAAAATAAAAACTTAAATCAAAATCAATGTATCTTATATTTTATCATCTGAAATGAAAGCCGGCCCCAAACCATGAGCCCATTCAGGCAATCTCAGGAACGGCAATGACGCTGTTGTCGTGCTAAACCACTGCCACACGATCCCTAGCAGAAAATATTCAAGGAACAAAGACGTCACTTCATTAACCTCGTGCGACCCCGTGTACACACATGCATGGACATTGTAGTTCGCAATGCATAATTTAAATTCATTTAAACCAACTGATCTTAGTTCAGAAGGCTGTCAGTAAAGGGTTAAACTTTCAATGTACAGAGTCATGTGACAAAACAACATGGCATTTATCATAGCAGAGTTTATCTTTGGGAGAAACGCCAACAAAACTACATCTGGTAAGAAGCCTAATTACTGTAAGTTTTTACACTGAAACCTGTTTGAGTCAAAAGAGTCTCTAGTTTCATCCGATATGCAATGTTTTTTTTGTTTTTTTGAGCGATTTATCTAAACGTCACGCTGCTAAACACAATGTACACTAATGTGTACTTTAGCGATATTTTTCCTTAGAATCGTATGGACCTCTTTTATGGAAAAGATTGACCAGTATATTTTATTTATATTTATTTATTTATTTTCCATGGTGAAACATAAATAATAATAAAATGGGAATGAACAAGAATGATATAAGTATAAATAAATAGTGACACAATTTTCATTGTTGGGGTGAAGTTTTACTTTAAGACTATGAACTCTGCTTTGGCAGACACTGATATTTCCTATTAGCAAAGAGTAGAATTTTTCTATTGGAATAATTCTTTCATATATACAAATGGAAATACAGTAGCCCTAAATTTTTTAATCAGAATGATCCACAAGTCTGACTGCCTATTGGAGAGCTGGATTACTGAATGTTGTAAGTCATGGGAAAGATGTGTGTGGTATGGGAAGCTTGCATGCATGCATGCAAGCTTGTTCTCACCTCAGGCTTTGTGTCCACTCATTCAACATTAAAATTACTTTATAAACATTAAGACATGCCATAAATTAAGGCAGATCAACACATAGCCATTTAGTGGGACGTTTAGAGACTAAGAATGAAAGAAAAATCACTTCTCCATCACCTCTTTTACATCTAAAAACAAATTAACAGTATATATTTGTGAGGAGGAGGAGGGAGTGGCCGGGCCATGAGTGCGCATGGCCAGCCCCAATCGGGCTAATCAGCCGAGGAGAGGGCCAAGCTGGATGTGGCAATTCGAGAGAGAACCACACGCAGCTGCGGTGTGTGTGTTTGTGTTTTATCTTTTTACGTTTTCATTAAACATTATTTTGATGGTTCGTCGGGAAGGAGGAGGGATGCGCTGTTGTGGAGTCCCCACCAATGCCGTCCGCCAAAAGGAGAAGCCGCGGCTGTCCACCGGGGGATGGAGGAGTTGCTGCCAGCCGCCTGGACATGGAGGAATGGCCGGCATCCACGAGGGTGGAGGGGATTACTGCTGGCCACCTGGAGCGGTGGAGCCACTGCCAGGGCGGAGGGGCTTGCTACCGGCCGCCAGAATGCAGAGGGGTCGGAGGAATGGCCGCTGTCCGTGAGGGGAGGAGGGACTCGCTGCCGACCGCCTGGAGCAGTGGAGGTGCTTCCAGGGGTGGAAGGGCTCGCTACCGGCCGCCAGAACGCGGAGGGGCGTTCCATCCGCCAGGGGTCGGAGGATTTTCTGCTGTCCACCTGGGGAGGAGTGGCTGTCATCCGTCAGAAGGTGGAGGAGTGGTCGAGGACCAGGCGACGGCATGTCTGGGAACTGGCGAGCAATTCTTTTTTTCTCTCTCCTCTCTTTCTCTCACTGTCGCTCCGCCTCGCTCTTTCCCTCTCCCCTTTTCCCTCCCCTTGTCTCCCTCCCAGGTCTCGAGAGGCGGGGAAAGCCTGCCGGTAGGCGCAGTGACATCACTTTAGAGCGGATATGAAAACCATTCATTTTGAGACACTGTTTTTGATTAATAGAAATATAAGAAAGAGGAGTGGGTGGACTTTTAACATTATAAGGTGGTTGTATACACACACTGCCGACTCACATTTATGTTCAAACACTATGTAAAAGTGAATTTTGCATAATAGGTCCCCTTTAAAAGGCAACACAGTCTTTGCATTTCCTGTGTATAAATGTATGGATAGTGTGTGGACTCTAGACAAGCATCTTAAACAAACAATGCTTTATAAAGATTTATACAGCCAGTGCAGTTTTCCCTATTTTAAACAGAGCTACAGTTCATCAATGGATGATTCTGAAGACAGGACTGAATAATGGATGTCTTTTCCTCTGCATTTCTTTGGAAAAATATGAAAGTTGGAGCCATTTTGACACAACCTTATAAAAACACTAATCTGTGCCCAGGGAACTTTGGAAGTGCTTGCTACTAATATACATGCTACTGTTGCATTATTTCGCAAATGGGCCTTTCTTTGGCTTTGATGCCAGTGTTATGTTTGGCTGGGAGAGCAGAGCCAACGTCCCAGGCCAGAATGGCAGCCAAGATCAATCCTCTTCTTAAGTTAAGAGCTTTTCCAGCTGTGCCATAACAGAAAAAGAGATCTAGTAAGAGTAGATCATTTGAGTTTGCTTTTCAGAGATGGAAGTTTCTCATTAGATTGTGTTTTGATTTATGCTTAATGTTGCAGGAGCTTTGCATCTACATTTTCCCCGAAACAACTGAGTATGTCTGTCTGTCATGGAGACATATTCCTACTTTGAAATTTGACAATGGCTATGTCCAAAAGCTTTAAAAAAAAAAAAAAAAAAAGTTGCCTTTGCAGGATGGATGGGTATATGGATGGAGTTTTACAGTTTTGTTAGTAAATTCAGCAGGCTTACGTGTCATGAATGTGACACCAAACCTTGCGCTTCTTTAATTCAAGTAGATGGAGCCTATAAAATGAAAATGTGAAGTCAGAAACTAATAATAAAAGTGATATTTGTATTATATTTAAATAAGTGAAAAGACCCATAAAATTGCATATTTTGTCACACTGAATTGACCATTCTACAGTATGGCATTGATTTTGAGTTGGATGCAGATGTACATTTTCTGGTATTCACAACAGAAAGGTTATCTCTAACATCTATAAAAAGTAAAAAGTTAACATGATCAATTTATGTGGCTAAATTATTCTGACAGTGGGACTGAGTTGGAACTCCTCTCATCAGGAAATTAATCCCTTATTGATTTAAATTCAGGCATCTCTTAGAATTTCTGAAGGCAAACAAAATCAGTTATATTTTCTTACACTCAAAAAATATATTTTAGCCTATTTTTTAAGCTAATGGATTGACACATTTAGGACTGACGCAGTTCTATTTCATCTTTTTTTTTTTTTTTTTTTTTTTTTTAAGTGTATTTTGCATTTGCCCTTATGAAATTTTTTTATTAATTAATTAATTTATTTATTTATAGTTTTAACAGTGGTGTTTGTAACAAGACCATGTTAAGCACATGGATGCATGGATCTTCTCAACCATGGTTAGATGTAACATGATTTCTATATATATATAAAAAATAAAAAAAACCTACGGCAGTTTAATAAATACAAAATATAAACATTTATAAGTTGTAACAAAAATGAATTATATTCCCTCACTCCCTTAATGTAGCCTATTACAAATTTAATAGAGTTGAAGTAGTGATATGATAATATTTATTATGAATCTATTTCTCCCTGAAGTACAGTTAGTGTTAATATAGTAAATTCAAGGGTGATGATGTAGAATTCTGTGCCGAATTCAAATGGTTTCCGCGTCTCGCATCGTGCTTCTCACTGGTTCTCGCAGCACTGTAATGATAAACGGTGCGCGTTTAAGAGCTTGAGACCGGTCTGCGAGTAAAAACGCCCCTGCTCTGCTCTGTATATTGAGCTGTATCCAACTACAGAGCCATACAGGTGCATTAGCAGAGGTTGTGACTCCACCTGTCTATTTGATGCTGCTTCTGACACTTCAGATGCATCGACAGACAGAATCAGATGAACCACGTCACAATGCGCACCAACCTGTATAATGGAGAACTGGTATATTCCAAGTCTAGATAAATGTTTTTATGCAAAGAGGAACTTGACTATAAACTTGATTAATATGACTGATAAACGCCCCCCATTTGTAACCTAACACCCCCTCTCAACTAATTTGCTCTCAGCGCCCCCTGGCATCCTTTGAATGCCCCATTGAGAACTCCTGGCTTGGCGTATGCGTACAGTCAAACACGAGCCTTTCAAAGTATACTTCATATAAATGTGCATGCATGCTCAGGTGGTTGACTCATGCACGCTACGACTGCTTTGAGATCCTGGACTATGTCTCTTCAGTAGTTAAAACACATGCAGGTGTCTTTATATTCATTGAGACTTGATTTATACAAATGCAGGTATCTCCTGACCTCCTCACATACGCGCTCTTGACATTGTTGTTTCCACCTTCGTCTCCTGTTGTTTACCGGTGATTACATCTTCTACCACTTCTTCTGGACAGACACTGCGCAACTGTGAGTGTTACCACCTTGTGGACACACTAATTAGTGCAAATAGTTCCAGGCGCTTTAATAATTTCAGCACGTTCAGAGTACACGTGGTTAGATAAATCTGGCTGCGCACGTTCAGTGCTTGAGCTCAGTATTCGCGTCTTACCAAAGTACACTTTGGGCTTTAGGTTTCAGACACAGCCAGCAAAAAGGCATGCGACTTCTTATAAAAAGAACAAATTCCCTCTGACAGTGGAGCATTGGAAACAAATAAGGAGTTGTGTCTTGTTGTTGAAATAAGCATAGGCTGATTGCATGGGGTAAGCATGGGTCAAAAGTTGTTGTTTTTTTTTTTTTTTTGCAAGGTCCCTGGAAGGATTGTTTGCAGGCTCTGGAGGATGGCCACACTAACAGTGGCATGTACCTCGTGAAGCCTGAGAACACCAACAAGCTGATGCAGGTGTGGTGTGATCAAAAACAGGACCCTGGCGGCTGGACGGTCATCCAGAGAAGAATGGACGGATCTGTCAACTTTTTTAGAAACTGGGAGACATATAAGGTAAAGCAAAAATATAGCTTTGTTTCCTTATGGACCAGAGTGATCAGTTATGTATACTGTTATGCACTTTTATGACTTTTACAGGGTAGGAGAAAGAATGCATTAATCTCAGGAAGATTATTTTCTGAAGAAAATGTTCAATGTCTTTATATATTGTTATACATTCATGTGAAATCAATATTCACAGTCTATGATCTGTAGTGGAAAGAGCTGGTATGCCTCTTCTTTCTATGACAACTGTGGCAAATTCACCATGGAAGGGAATTTACATTAAAACCTTCTCAAGGTAACAAGCTGTTTACATTTTACCTTTGTTACTCTGTGTTACATGACCTATAACTATTGCTGACTGCTTCAGTTTAAGTCAGAAGTTTGCATACACTTAGGTTGAAGACATTAAAACCCATTAACCACTCTACAGAACTATAGCTTTGGCAAGTCATTTAGGACATCTACTTTGTGCATGACACTATAACACAATTCCAGTGGGTCAGAAGTTTACATACACTAAGTTAACTGTGCCTTTAAGCAGCTTGGAAAATGATGTAAAGCCTTTAGACAATTAGCCAGTTAGCTTCTGATAAGAAGTGTACTGAACTGGAGGTGTACCTGTGGATGTATTTTTAAGGCCTACCTTCAAACTCAGTGCCTCTTCGCTTGACATCATGGGAAAATCTCATGTGATGTACTCAAGATGGATGTGATGTACTCAAGATGGCGCAGAGTATGGCTGCTGCGTTGCGAGCTCCGACACAACATAGTAGTGTTTTGTTTGTTTTATTCACAATTCTTATGTTTCTTGTCTTGGATGTTGTCCGCCTTATTGTCTACGACAGACAAACACTTTTGGACATTGGTTCAGCAATTTCACACCGTAAACCGGACTTCAAATTCCTCAATGCCGACCCGCTGTTTACAAACACGCAAGCGGAGCCCTTTGTCTGAGCAGTCCGGACGCGGAAACGCAAAAGGGGAAACAGAGCCGGCGTTATCATCAGAGTAAGACGCCGTGCAAATCGACCCCCGCTACCCACTATTCTACTGGCAAATGTTCAGTCTCTGGATAACAAGCTCTGCGAGCTGAAAGCGCCGATCTCTTTCCAACGAGAGACGAGGGACTGCTGCATTATCTGCCTTACGGAAACTTGGATGTCTGCGGAGATTCCAGACTCTGCCATTGAACCCGCGGGGTTCTCCGTGCACCGAGTGGACAGAGCGAAAGACCTCTCAGGTAAAAGCAGAGGTGGTGGTGTATGTTTTATGATCAACAAATCCTGGTGTGATCAAAGGAACGTTCATTCTATCAAGTCTTTCTGCTCTCCTGATCTGGAATTCCTCATGCTTCTGTGTCGACAATTCTGGCTACCGAGGGAATTCACAGCGGTCATTATCACTGCTGTGTACATTCCCCCACAAGCCGACACAGACCGGGCAATCAAGGAACTGTATGGGAGTATAAGTGAGCAGGAAACCGCGCACCCTGAGGCCGCGTTCATTGTGACCGGGGACTTTAATAAAGCCAGTTTCAAATCAGTCGCACCAAAATACCACCAGCACATTAGTTTCAACACACGAGGGGACCGGGTTTTGGACCCTCCCCCGCCCACCATTTTGCAAATCGGACCACTCTTCCATTCTGCTTCTGCCAGCTTACAGGCAGAAACCGAAACAGGAAGCACCCGCCCTCAGAACGATCCAGTGCTGGTCGGACCAATCAGACTCTACGCTACAGGACTGTTTTGATCACACGGACTGGGAGATGTTCCGGTCCGCCCCTGATGACGACACCGAGCTTTACGCTGATAGCGTAATGTGTTTCATCAAAAAGTGTGTGGAGGACGTGGTTCCGACCAGAACAGTACGGATCTATCCGAACCAGAAACCATGGATAAATAACGATGTTCGCACGGCACTTAATGTGCGGACCTCCACTTTTAATTCCGGGAACACGGAGGAGCATAAACAAGCCAGTTATGCACTCAGAAAAACTATCAGAACAGCAAAATGCCAGTACAGGAACAAGATTGAAGGACAGTTTAACACCACCAACTCTAGAAGCATGTGGCAGGGAATTAACATCATCACGGACTTTAAAGGTAATAAAAACTCCGCCATGAACACCGCTGCCTCTCCCCCGTATGAGCTAAATACTTATTATGCTCGTTTTGAGGGAAATAACACCGCCCTCATGGAGAGAGCTCTCACGGCCGAAGCTACAGAGGTTAGTTCACTCTCCGTCTCTGTAGCGGATGTAACCCGATCCTTCTGACGGGTGAATATCCGCAAAGCCGCGGGTCCAGACGGCATTCCGGACCGCGTCATCAGAGCGTGCGCGAACTAGCTGGCTGGTGTTTTTACAGACATTTTCAACCTTTCCCTCTCTTTGTCTGTAGTCCCCACATGCTTTAAAATGTCCACCATTGTGCCTGTTCCAAAGCAATCCAAAATAACTTGCTTAAATGACTGGCGTCCTGTTGCTCTGACCCCCATCATCAGCAAATGCTTTGAGAGACTAATCAGAGATTACATCTGCTCTGTGCTGCCTCTCTCTCTTGACCCATTGCAGTTTGCTTACCGCAACAACTGCTCCACTGATGATGCCATTGCATCTACAATACACACTGCTCTCTCCCACCTGGAAAAAAAGAACACTTATGTGAGAATGATGTTTGTAGACTACAGCTCAGCATTCAACACCATAGTGCCCTCCAAGCTAGATGAGAAACTCCGGGCTCTGGGCTTAAACAGCTCGCTGTGCAGCTGGATCCTGGACTTCCTGTCAAGCAGACGCCAGGTGGTTAGAATAGACAGCAACATCTCCTCATCACTAACCCTCAACACTGGAGCCCCACAGGGCTGTGTTCTCAGCCCACTACTGTGTTCCCTGTACACACATGACTGTGTGGCAACACATAGCTCCAATGCCATCATTAAGTTTGCTGATGACACAACGGTGGTAGGTCTGATCACTGACAATGATGAAACAGCCTACAGAGAGGAGGTGCACACTCTGACACACTGGTGTCAGGAGCACAACCTCTCCCTCAATGTCAGCAAGACAAAGGAGCTTGTGGTGGACTTCAGAAAAGACAGAGAACACAGTCCCATCACCATCAATGGAGCACCAGTGGAGAGAGTCAGCAGCTTCAAGTTCCCCGGTGTCCACATCACTGAGGAACTCACATGGTCCATCCACACTGAAGTCGTTGTGAAGAAGGCTCATCAGCGCCTCTTCTTCCTGAGACGGCTGAGGAAGTTTGGAATGAACCGCCACATCCTCACATGGTTCTACACCTGCACTGTAGAGAGCATCCTGACTGGCTGCATCTCTGCCTGGTATGGCAATAGCACCGCCCACAACCGCAAAGCACTGCAAAGGGTGAGCTTCCCTCCCTCCAGGACATATATACCAGGCGGTGTGTGAAAAAAGCTCGGAGGATCATCAGAGACTCCAGCCACCCGAGCCATGGGCTGTTCTCACTGCTACCATCAGGCAGGCGGTATCGCAGCATCAGGACCCGCACCAGCCGACTTCATGATAGCTTCTTCCCCCAAGCAATCAGACTTTGGAACTCTTGATCTCCCACGATCAAAATACATCAGAACTGCACTTTATTACCCTTAATCTTATATCTCACACCGGACTGTCATAAACTATATTATTATTGTATTATATTCTCTTTTAACAACTTACTATCAACCGACAGCCTGAATGTCAATACAGTACAATACAACCTACTGTACATTCTATATATACTACTATAGATGCTTCTTTATATATTTTTTATTTTTATTGAATAATGTGTATCTATATAGTGCGTATTGTATAATGCACAGTGTATGTTATTATTTGTATATTGTTGTGTGTAATTATGTGTATATCAGACGTTTAAATTGTGCTGTGTTAATTTGATGTTATTGTAAATTGGTATATGTCTCATCACTGTCACGACTGCTATGTTGATCGGAACTGCACCCAAGAATTTCACACACCATTGCACTTGTGTATATGGCTGTGTGACAATAAAGTGATTTGATTTGATTTGATTTGATTTTGATTTGATTTGAAATCAAAAGAAATCAGCCAAGACCTCATAAAAAAATTGTGGACCTCCACAAGTCTGGTTCATCCTTGGGAGCAATTTCCAAACACCTGAAGGTATCACGTTCATCTGTACAAACAATAGTACACAAGTATAAACACCATGGGACCACTCAGCCATCATACCACTCAGGAAGGAGATGCATTCTGTCTCCTAGAGATGAACGTAGTTTGGTGCAAAAAGTGCAAATCAATCCCAGAACAACAGCAAAGGACCTTGTGCAGATGCTGGAGGAAACAGGTAGACAAGTATCTATATTCACAGTAAAATTAGTCCTATATCGACATAACCTGAAATGCTGCTCAGCAAGGAAGAAGCCAATGCTCCAAAACTGTCATAAAAAAATCAGACTACAGTTTGCAAGTGCACATGGAGCCAAAGATCTTACTTTTTGGAGAAATTTCCTCTGGTCTGATGAAACAAAAATTGAACTTTTTGGCCATAATGACCATCATTATGTTTGAAGGAAAAAGGTTGAGGCTTGCAAGACGAAGAACACCCTCCCAACCATGAAGCATGGGGGTGGCAGCATCATTTTGTGGGGGGTGCTTTGCTGCAGGAGGGACTGGTGCACTTCACAAAATAGATGGCATCATGAGGAAGGAAAATTATGTGGATAAATTGAAGCAACATCTCAAGACATCAGCCAGGAAGTTAAAGCTCAGTCGCAAATGAGTCTTCCAAATGGACAATGACCCCAAGCATACCTCCAAAGTTGTGGCAAAATGGCTTAAGGACAACAAAGTCAAGGTATTGGAGTGGCCATCACAAAGCCCTGACCTCAATCTGAACTGAAAAAACGTGTGCGAGCAAGGAGGCCTACAAACCTGACTCAGTTACACCAGTTCTGTCTGGAGGAATGGGCCAAAAGTCCAGCAACTTATCGTGAGAAGCTTGTGGAAGGCTACCCAAAACATTTGACCCAAGTTAAACAATTTAAAGGCAATGGAACCAAATACTAACAAAGTGTATGTAAACTTCTGACCCACTGGGAATGTGATGAAAGAAATAAAAGCTGAAATAAATAATTCTCTCTACTATTATTCTGACATTTCACATTCTTAAAGTAGTGATCCTAACTGACCTAAGAAAGGGAAAGTTTTCTACCATTAAATGTCAGATATTGTGAAAAACTGAGTTTAAATGTATTTGGCTAAGGTGTGTGTAAACTTCTAACTTGAATTGTAAGCTGAACGGAAGGTAGTCAACATAGAGACCCTTGCACTTAAAGAGATTTAATGAGGAACATATGCCAAGCAGAAACTACCACAATGCACCAAAATGCCTCAATGCAAATGGGAAACTTACGAAATTATACTCTTTACATTAAAGGTGCAGTATGTAAGATTCAGAAACCCTTGTTATTAATGACACCTGTGGCCATTAAGTGAACTGCAGCCAGCTACCTGTTGCTCGTGCTCGTGCACACAATCCATTGGGATGCGAGTGAGCAAGCGAGCATCGACTAAACAATGACGTAATGTACAAAGAGGCTGAACGTAATTCACCGACATCTTGCTGACAGATGAGGATAATTATCATTATTATCATAATTAAATGATAATTATAACATAATTAAAATGTCACAGTTATTATTGTTTTACTATAAACTTTGAGACTGCATATTATATTTGACTCTCCAGTGCTGGAACAGGGCTAAAACAAAGTGTGGATATAGGTCTGGCTATGTGAGACTGTAGTTTGAAGTAATCACTTTTCTTTGCATGATACATTGACTGCATTTATACGTTGGCGTTAGCTAGCTAGCCAGTTTTATCAACAGCTGTTAGCTAAATTTGGTGGATGATGACAGTAGCTGTTTATAAAAGAATCTGTACATTATAAATATGTTGACACAATTCAGTATTGATGTGATTCCATCACAATTGTCATTTTGATATATCGATGCGCTATTGTTTTATAATATTAGATTGTATATATTTTCTGTATAACCAAGTTACGTTACACTAATAAATGGGTCTTTTTGCATTATTTTGAACATTGTCTAGCATTCATTTCATGTGTTATTGTAGTTTACCTTGCTGAATAATTACAGATTAACATGGTTTATGTCAGTTACTGTGAATCAGCATACCTGGCTTCATATTTGAAAGTTACGAAGCAAGGTAGCTTGCAATTCATCAGCGTTTAGCAGGCAAGATCAAATTAGCTAAAATTACACAGATCAATCCTTATAGCAATATATTTCACATGCTTTGAAGTTATGTAAGCTTACCTGTCCAATAAGAAGAACGCCAATTCAGGGTTGGTTTTGATCCCCAAAACTGAACGAAGGTCCCTCCAGGAATCAAATGCCCTGCTGATGTTCACTCTACTCAGAATTTGTGTAGGAGTTGGTGTTGTGCTGGGAGTCGGCCGTTTGCTGGATTCCATCGCTAAGATAACGTTACCTACTGTTGCAGTTTGTTGTCGCTGTTGAATAGAGGAAGAGAGGCAAGGCACTGAGGCAAATCTCTCAGAAGCACGCATAAATGTCACATCCTTTGGATTTTCCTTGCAAAACGACCCGATCCCTTCACATGAAAATCAGTCTACAGGCTTTAATAGGCAACCTAGGAAGTCCGGGAAGGGCTGATTTTTTAAGTTGCATTACAAGATGTTCACACACTGGCAAAACAAAAAAGGCAAATATTACATGAAAATTGTTACATATTGCACCTTTAACTTGATTTACAGTATATGCTTAATATTTATGTAAGGTGTATACTTATACTGTAGATAAAACAAAAATGTTCTACAGCCTACCTTTCAAGTATCCAGATTTCAAGGGAGTTTAATTATTCTCTACACAAGTATTTCAGAGGTAAAAAAAGGGTTTTCTTCATCTGAAAAGTAAAAATCACTGCAAAGTAAGTTGACTGTATACAAAAGGATGAAAAGAGAATTTGACAAGGCTTCATTTGAATCTTTGCCAAGTTAAATACAAGAAGGTTACAAGTTCAATTACAAGTGTTCCATGAGCTGAGAAAGCTGCCTATTGATGCAAAGAATGTGCTGCCTAATGAGAGGCCAACCAATAAAAAAATAAAAAAGAGACAGAGAGAGAGAGAGAGAGAGAGAGAGAGAGAGAAGAGGGGATGGGGGTGAACCAGAAAATGTCAATAACATCTAAGAAACCCTATACTAAATGGCAATTTTTCAGTCATAAAAACAACAAAATAATGTAGACTAAGTAATGTAGACTAAGATAAATGTTTTACTTGGTCCATCAAGTCTTTAACGGCAGGCCCTCCTCTGTTTTATTGCAGCAAGGTTTTGGAAACATAGATGGAGAATACTGGCTGGGTCTGGAAAACATTTATTGGCTAACCAACCAGGGGACCTATAAGCTGCTGGTCACCTTGGAGGACTGGTCTGGTCGCAAGACATTTGCAGAGTATGCAAGTTTCCGCCTGGAGCCTGAGATGGATTTCTATAGGCTGAGAGTGGGCCATTACCATGGCAATGCCGGTGACTCTCTAACTTGGCACAACGGGAAGCAGTTCACCACTCTAGACCGGGACCATGACATGTACACAGGTACAGACCCCTATCAACTGTTCAAATACAGATACATTTTAAATATTATTTTATATATTATATAATTTTTTATAACTTTGATAAATACTATTTATTTTATTATTACAGATATTATTATATTGTCCTTAACAGGTTTTGCTTCAGGACACAGATTTAACATTTTAAACCAAGTGGTAACCCAACACCAAAAGTCTCAAAATAATTATATATTAAAAATAAAAATACAAAAAAAATCTCCTTAAATTTAAAAAAAATACTGTTAAATAATTTAAATGAACAAGGATGATTAGGAAAACTGACAATTTTGTAAATGCATAAACATTTCCTCTTTGAAAATGAAAATAACTTAGCTGGAACCAAGATATATTCGCGCCGGGGAAGGTATTCTTTTCCCCATGGAGAAAAGGACACCGCGGTGACCACATCCTGCCGAAGGGAGGTTAACATGTGGAGAACACATCACATGGACTTACCAACCAGGAAGTACCACACATGGAAAGAGTCCCACGGTAGGTCCTACCTGGAAGGGAGGAGCTCTACAAGTGCAGCGACTGGTGGCAGAGCAGAGCTCTGCCCAAGGGAAGACACAGGTTTACCATCAGGAAAACTGTACCATTGAAAACACCTCATATGGGATTACCGACAGGGAACCACCACATATGGAGCACCTATCCCAAGTACAGGGGCTGACCTGACAGGGCATACTTCATGAGTACTGGGCCTGGCATCTAATTCCTCCGCTGAATTCGCCTGCCGCAGGGTACTGGGGTAGGAAAAACAACCAGGGTTCACCGGTCCAGGAAACTCATGTTGACGAAAAAGCGCACGTTATCCCATCAGAGAGGGTAAAGGCGCTGAGTGCAAGCGGTACACCCAGCCAGCTGCCCGCATATTTACCTGTTCATACCCACTAACACATGGGATGAAACTGGCTCAACCCGGAGATTGTAAAATCTCGCAAAGGTATTGGGTGTTGCCCAGCCTGCTGCTCTACAGATGTCTGTTAGAGAGGCACCGTTTTCCAAGGCCCAGGAGGATGCCACACTCCTAGTGGAGTGTGCTCATACTCCCAGGGGGCATGGCGTGCCCTAGGCCTGGTATGCCAAAGCGATGGCATCCACGATCCAGTGGGCAATCCTCTGTTTGGAGACAGCCTTCCCCTTCTGCTGTCCCCCAAAACAGACAAAGAGCTGCTCAGAGCATCTAAAGCTCTCTGTGCTGTCCAAGTAAACATGCAAGGTGCGTACCGGACACAGCAACGACAAAGCTGGGTCTGTCTCCTCCCAGGGCAGCACTTGCAAGTTCACCACTTGAACCCTAAAAGGGTAGTGGGAACCTTGGGCACATAGCCGGGCCGGGGTCTCAGGATTACATGAAAGTATGCCAGACCGAATTCTAGGCACGTATCTCCGACAGAGAACGCCTGCAGGTCCCCAACCCTCTTGATGGAAGTGAGCACAGTCAGGAGGGCCATCTTCAATGAGAGGGCTTTTAGCTCGACTGACTCCAAGGGATCAACCGGGGCTCTCTGTAGGCCCAGCAAGACTACAGATAGGTCCCACGAGGGAATGAGGCACGGCCTAGGAGGATTCAACCTCCTGGCACCACAAAGGAACCTGAAGATCAGGTCGTGCTTCCCCAAGGACTTACTGTCTACCGCATCATGGTGTGCCGCTATGGCGGCCACATACACTTTTAAGGTGGAGGGGGACAGCTGGCCCTCTAACCTCTCCTGCAGGAAGGAAAGCACCGGCTTGACTGTGCATCTCTTTGGGTCTTCACCTCGGGAAGAACAACAATTTGCGAACAGACACCACTTCAAGGCATACAGCTGCCTCACGGAGGGACCTCTGGCCTGAGTGATAGTGTCTACCACCTCCAGTGGTAGCCCACTTAGGTCTACTGCATCCCATCCAGGGGCAAGACATGGAGGTTCCAGAGGTCTGGGCGTGGGTGCCAAATCATGCCCCATCCCTAAGAAAGGAGGTCCTTCCCTTAGGGGAATTTGCCAGGGAGGGGCTGTCGCGAGGAGCATGAGCTCCGAGAACCAAGTCTGTGTGGGCCAGTACGGTGCCACCAACACGACTTGTTCTTCGTCCACCCTGACTTTGCACAGAGTCTGTGCAATCAGGCTCACTGGGGGAACCACATATTTGCGCAGGCCCTGGGGCCAGCTGTGTGCCAACGCGTCTGTGCCAAGTGGGGCCTCGGTCAGGGAGTACCATAGCGGGCAGTAGGAGGATTCCTGGGAAGCAAACAGGTCTACCTGTGCTTCGCCAAATTGACTCCAAATTAGCTGGACCACCTGGGGGTGGAGTCTCCACTCTCCTCTGAGCGTCACCTGTCACGACAGCATATCTGCTGCATGACTGAGTTCACCTGGGATGTGAGTGGCCCGTAATGACTTCAGTCACTTCTGACTCCAAAGGAGGAGATGACAGGCGAGTTGCGACATGCGACGTGAGCGTAAACTGCCTTGGCGATATATATATGCTACCATCGCCATGTTGTTCGTCCAGACTAACATGTGCTTGCCCTGGATCAATGGCCAAAACCTCTGCAGAGCCAGCAATACTGCCAGCAACTCGAGGCAATTGATATGCCAACACAGTCGAGGTCCTGTCCAGGAGCCTGAGGCTGCGTGCCCGTTGCAAACAGCACCCCAGCCTGACTTGGATGCATCTGTTGTGACAACAGCATGCCTGGACACTTGTTCTAGGGGAACCCCTGCCCGTAGAAATACAAGGTCCGTCCAAGGGCTGAACGTGCGGCAACAGATTGGCATGATAGCCACGCAATGCGTACTGTGGCGACATGCCCATCTCAGGACTCGAGTCTAAAGCCAGTGCTGAAGTTGTCTCATATGCATCAACCCGAGTGGCGTAACTGCCACTGGGGACGTCATATGCCCCAGGAGCCTTTGAAATTGTTTCAGTGGGACCGCTGTTCTTCCCTTGAATGACTTAATGCAATTCAGCACCGACTGAGCGCACTCGCTCATGAGGTGCGCTAACATAGTGACTGAGTCCAACTCCATCCTGAGAAAAGAGATGCTGTGCACCGGGGAGAGCTTGCTCTTTTCCCAGTTGAACTGAAGCCCCAATTGGCTGAGGTCTCTGAGCACCAGGTCCCTGTGCACACACATTAAATCTCGAGAGTGAGCAAGAATCAGCCAGTCGTCGAGATAATTGAGGATGCGGATGCCCACTTCCTTTAGTGGGGCAAGGGCTACCTCTACGACCTTTGTGAAGACACGAGGTGACAGGGAGAGACCGAAGGGGAGGACCTTGTACTGGTTTGCCTGAACCTCGAAGGCAAACCGAAGAAACGGTCTGTGACGAGGCAAAATCAAGACATGAATGTATGTGTCCTTCAGGTCTACTGCTGCGAACCAATCTTGATGCCGGACGCATGACAGAATGCATTTCTGCATCAGCATTTTGAATGGGAGCTTGTGCAGGGCCTGATTCAAAGCTCACAGGTCTAAGATTGGCCGCAACCCACTGCCTTTTTTCAGTACGATGAAGTAGGGGCTGTAAAACCCCTTCTTCATCTCAGCTGGAGGGACAGGCTCTATCGCGTCCTTCTCTAGAAGGACTGTGATTTCCGCACGCAGAACAATGGCGTCCTTGCCTGCTACCGAGGTAAAACGGACGCCATTGAACCTGGGCGGTTGCCTGGCGAACTGAATCGCATAGCCGAGTCGGATCGTCCTGATGAGCCAGCGCGACGGGTTGGAGAGCGCTAACCACACCTCCAGACACCGTGCAAGGGGCACCAAGGGGACAATCATGCTTGACATACCTGCGGATGATGAGAGAGATGTTAGAGCACTTACCTCGCGCCGCATACCAACCATAGGATCGGTCTGTGATGGGAGAGGAGGCTGGGTGTCCTCATGGTGTGTCGCATATGCCTGATCCTGGATATGTGAATGTCGCAGCTGGGTGTGCGAAGGCGGAGGACTCGCATCCACAATGCCCTTGCTGCGAGTGTTCAGTGTACGGCTGTCGTGACAACGACATCTGCGATGAGCAGGCGGGGTACGGGACCTCGGCTGCCTGTAGATGGTGGAGGAATCACACCGGGGCAGGATGTGCTGGATTGCCTCCATCTGCTGGGCAAAATCCTCGACAGTGTAGCACTGTAAGCCTTGGCCATCAAGGACGAAGTGTACTTACAGGCCCTGGACAGGAGCCTAGGATGATTCCACCAGGTGGCGGAGTTTTGCGGGCACAGGTACCCCCTGGCTGCCCTTCCACCGAGGGTTGTGAGAGCGGAAGATCCCATGAAACGGGACTGGGCAGTAAAAGGTGCCCGCTACGACTTCTTGAGCTCCTCATGCACCTCTGGGAAGAAAGGAACTGGGGCAGAGCATGGCTGTGTGATGCTCTAAGCCCAGGAACCTTGTGCATGTAAGCAGAAGGACCAGGACGGGGAGCAGCTGGAGTGGCTTTCTCTCTGTGAAAGAAAGCCGCGATCTCAACATTGCCATGGTCATGTTCTTGCAGTGAGAACATGAGTCATCCACGAACGCTGTCTCAGCATGACTATGGCCGATACACGTGAGACAGGGATCGTGGCCGTCAAAGGAAGAGAGATAACGACCGCACCCAGGAACTGCACATAAACAGAAAGGCATCTTTAAAAAGTGCTTACTCTTTTAGAGAAAATAAACTCTTTTAGTGTGGCTGCTGAAGCACCCAGGGGCGTTCTCTGCACTTATCTGTGCGAGAAGGGTGAACCAACTGTAAATGTGCCGTATATCCAACAGCCTTTTAAACACTCGTAGAGGTGAATGGAACGCTTGTGGATTAGCTTTCAACACTGATCGCTCCAAAGAACAAACCTGAATGAGTAAATGCAAGCCGGCTTTTATACCTGTATGTCCGGGGGAGTGGCATGCAAATTCCACTTGCCAATTTTCATTGGCCTTTTCTCAAATATCAGAGGTGATTGGGGCTCCCAAGTCCGACCCCTAGTGTCACTACATCGACACAACGTCGAGTGAGTGACAGATAGGGAACTGTGATTTACCCATGAAACCATACTTAAAGCTGCACTATGTAACTTTGTTTAAAGGACATTTTCTGTCAAAAGAATAAAACTGTGACTAAAATTAACTATCGGACAGTCGGGACTGCTGAGAGGATTATTGGTGCCCCTCCAAGAACTGTACGTCTCCAGAGTGAGGAAACATACAGGTAAAATCACTCTGGACCCCTCACACCCTGCCCACTCCCTCTTTGAACTGTTGCCCTCTGGCCAGCGAGCCGCTACAGAGCACTGAGTGCCAGGACATCAAGGCAACAGTTTTTACCCATTTTCCACATGAACAATTAAACTGCCTCAGGACTCCCCCATAGTGCAATAATGTATATCTCATGTACATATGTATTTCACATATTTAATTCAATAACTGTACATACCCCTACCTTGCACACACATTACCACTTGCACATGTACATACACCATTCTGTTATATGTCCTATTGTTTGTATTTCTATGTATACTCTTACCTTGTTCTATATTCTGTGTCTCACTGTAATGTTCTGTGTGCACTTGTTTCTCCTATCACCAAAAAAAAGAAAATCCTTGTGTATGTGAGAACACTTAGCAATAAAGCTCATTCTGATTCTGATTCTGATTCTAATAACACTGTAAACTATAATCAATAATGTGCAATAATGGGGATAAAATATACTTTATTAAACATGAAAATAATATGTACAAGAAGTCAATTTCAGAAGTCATCCGTATTAGTAAACATCCACAAACACAGTAACTTCCCCTTACAACGGATCACAATCGGTAAACACATGGGTAATGTTCAATTCATAAAAGCATGACAACCCAACCAGACAACATACTGTATACAATTCCAAGCATTATAAAGGTAAACAACTTCGCCAAACGATAACAGATAAATATCCATCCAGAATGCAGTGATGACATCCGGAACTGTGTGATTGTGACTGACTGAACTGAACAGCGTCCTCAGCCAGAACACGTAACAGCCGGCACTCCATTTCTATGTTTACGGACATGACATCATGATGCAAAGAGGAACGACATAAGCCAGCGATTTCGTGCCAAATCTGACTCGACAGCTCAAAATACAAATAATGTTTATAGGCTTACCTAAATGAATCAGAGTAAGGTAAGGACATTGTTTTAAACACTGATTGTTTATGTACTTAATCAATAATGGCAATTAGTTCATTTTTAACCAAAAAAATCTTACATAGTGCAGCTTTAATGTAGTCTAGGTCTTTATTTATTTTTTAACCTGTAGAGTAAAATACTGTAACATTCTGTCGGTTTTCACTGAATGCACAGCCTCTGACATCAGAAAACAAACTATTGGATGCATTTTCTCCTCCCTTTGAAAAGCCAATATATTTTGCTATACAAACTATGCACAATTGTATGTTTGGTCAAATTTAGCATTTTCGTTTTTTTCTCTGCCATCCACCTTTTCTGTGAGCCAATTTTTGGGTTGCAACCCACCAGTTGAGAACCACTAATTTAACGTAAACTTGTTAAAAGCATACATTTTCATAGTAAGCATTTAAAATGTAAAATTGTTTTCTTTTAGGCAATTGTGCCCACTACCAAAAGGGAGGCTGGTGGTACAATGCCTGTGCCCACTCAAATCTGAACGGCGTGTGGTACAGGGGAGGGCACTACCGCAGCCGGTATCAGGATGGAGTGTACTGGGCTGAATTCAGAGGAGGCGCCTACTCCCTCAAGAAGGTTGTTATGATGATACGACCCAATCCCACCTCCTTCCACTAAGCAGCACACAAAACAGGGAATGAACTTAATATTGCACCACATGGTCCCTTTCCACTTTATAAAGTGCAATTCATTTAGACTGTGTTTTTTTTTTTAATTGTTTTGAGTCCTACATAGCTAGGTAATATACTGTATGTTGCTAAAGGACAAGAATTGTTATGGCTGACAGAACTGAAACTGCATGGGACAAAGAACACCAAAGGAATGCTTTTAGTTTATTGGAACTCACTTCTATAAACAGAAATGATTTGTTCCTTGGTTTGACCTGTTTCCCTTGTTTTAACATTTTTCAGAAGTCATTTGAACAAAAATATATAATGTACGTGATATGCTTTATCACTAAAGCATTTTGTGCAACAGTGCAACTGTGACTTTGTGTAGATTAAATTGTGTAGATAAACATGAGCAGTACTCATTAATTTTTTACAAATAAGACACAGGACATCCAGTCCAGTAATAAACAATGTATGCTTTTCGAGTTTATTCAAAACTAAGAGAATATACAGTATGTTTCCTGATGATATCAATTATTTCAGGGATATCATTTTTGAAAATTCAAATAAATTTAATAGGTTAAAATTATGAACAATAATAACAGGAAAACAGAGAAAAAAAGTGCTCCATATAAAAACTGTATTTACTGTGTAAATTAGCTGTTGGTATCAAATGAAGATGATATAATTGCAATATTGTTGAAAATAATGTGTAATTTGTAAATAACTGATTTCCCTCAGTATTGTCAAACTGCTGCAATAAAGGATGTACAGCTACAGGTTTTGTTTGCATGTGGATGATTTTATGTACATCAGTGTTCATCACAGGGTTGTAATGGTTTGTCGTATACTGACATGACAATCTTGCATGGCAAAATAAAAAGAGTACAACACACGCACAAACTAGCAATGCACATGTAATGCAGTTACAATGGAAGTCTACGAGCTGATTTTATCTGAGGATAGCTTGAAAAACATTTTAATTCAGAAAAAAAAAAAAATGTTTATTATTTTGCAAATTTGTTCTAAATCATCCATTTGAGGTGGGACTACTTTTGTAGATGGAAAAACATCTGGTTATGAATTACAACCATTTCCTGTGAGTGGAGTTTCCTTCAGGTAAACGGTTCTATGGATAGTTATGTCATGTTGCTCCCTCATATCCTTGTGCATTTAATGTGAAAGTTACCAGGCTTACATGGTCATGACATGAGTTGAAAGACTGGACAAATCTTTGCACAGATCACCTGCAGGCCACAAATGCTGATATAGCTTAAAGGTGAAGTGTCTGATTTCTGCACCATTAATGTCTGCAAACAGAACTACAAAAATAACGGTTTCTACCATTGGTTGGACAAACAGTCAATCCCACCCCAATCTCAACCTGGATTACTGATAGGTATCGTCACATTAGGCTGGGAAATTTGAAACATCAAAACATTGAAATAAACACATCACCTGTATCTAAGTTATATTAAACCCAATTGTTTTCAGAGCGTACAACTTGCATTTCACTGCATCCCTAAGTCTCAATTAATAAAGCCATGAACAGATTGTTTGACAAAAATCCCTATCCCTTAATTTCATTTCCTTTTTCCTTTGTCCCAATGGGGAATGGAATGGGCCACTGGAGAATCGAAGTGGAAACTGACAGATACGAAGTGACAGGCTGCTAAACCTCAGCCATGCCAGACAGTCTTTCCGTCCCTGCGGTAGACCCCGGTTTCAATTGCCTGCTGCTGAGAGACCTCTCTTTGCTCAAAAACAGCAGCATATTACTGGAGTTTCCTGCAACTAAACCACAGAGTACAGGGAACAAAAACAGTAGTTTCTACACTGTGACAACTGAGAAAAGGCTTTTTGTTTGAGTGGGAGGGCAAATTAAACCAAGAGGGACAGAGGCAGTTTCCTGACATGTTGCCCAAGTGGAAGCAGACACTCACTGTGGATTATGTAAAGGAAATTCAGCTAATGAGAAAGATGTGTGTGGGAGAGAGAGGTGAGAAGACATGCATCATGCTGAGTGTTCATGTACAGGACGCGTGACGCAATTCTCGTCATCAGCAGAATGCTTGAGCATTGAACCCACACAGCCCGATTTTTCTAACTACGTGTCTTTGAACGTGTAGAATGCGCCTAGCATTATGAGCACTAATTTGTGGGTCCAAAAGGTGGCAACACTCACATTTGAGCCGTTGTTGTCACGAAGAGGTGCTAGAAGAAGATGTAATCGCCGGTAAACAACAGGAGACGAAGGTAAAAACGTCAACAGTGGATATGCATGTCAAGAGCACGTGTGTGAGGAGGTCTGCATTTGTATAACTCAAGTCTGAAGGAATATAAATGACAACTTTATAGGTCTAAACTCCTGAAGAGAAATAGTCCGGTGTCTCGTACAGTCGTTACACACATGCGCCAACCGCCTGTGTATGCGTGCACCGTCAAATTTAGTATAATTTGACAGATGCTGAGCATGCTTTAACTTTGGTAGTCCTAAAATACTAAAACTAAAATTAAACCTAAATATGCTATATACAGTTGAGTGCATAGGTTTACATCCCCCTTGCACCCCCCCTATACAATACAAAATTAGAGGGAAGATAAAATTTTATTATTTTTATATTTTTTTACTATTTAGTAGTGCACTAATTAAGCTATTTAAAATAGCAGATATTGGCATACTGTATATTCCACAGGACAAACTAATAACTGAATTTAAACAAATTATTCTGTTGGAAAGTTTACATTTCCTTCATTCTTAGTATAATTGTGTGTTGCTTCCTCAATAATCAATGACTGTTTGTGTCCTTTGTGATAGTTGTGCATGACGCATGAGTCCCTGCTTTGTTCTGAGCAGTGACACTGCCCACTGTTCTAAAGAAAAACCCTTCAGGTACTGCACGTTCTTTGGTTTCCCAGCTTTTTCTGTACATTTGAGTTCTGCCAAACAGTGCCTATATGATGCTGAGATCCAGCTTTTGACATTTAGGACAACTGAGGGAAACATACACAACTATTACAAAAGGTGCAAACATTAAATTATGCTTAAGAAGGCAAAAAAACTATATTAAGAACCAATGGGATGTAAATTTTGAACAGGATAATTTGTGTTCAGTAGATGTTGATGATGTAGATGTTATCATTTTGTCTTGTGTATGTATGTATATATCTGTGCCTTTTTGTGTAATTTTCCCTTAAGATCACCCTAAAGTTTCCCTTAAACCTAAGGGTATTAAGTGTTACTTAAGGGTTTTTAAAGGTAAAACGTCACAATATCTTACAATTTCCCTTAAGTATTTATTTTTTACTTAAACACGACCTTAAAAACCATTAAGTGTTACATAAAGCCCCTTAACTGCCATGTTCCTAAGGTTAAGAAAACTTCACCTTAAGCATAGGTTAATAGTTACAAGGTTTCTAAAAATTAAGAAATAGCTATTTATACAACCGGTTGAAGATCATAGTGTGCCGAGGCAAATTTTTTGCGATAGGGAGAACCCAATTTAGACCATTTTAGCGGGAATAACTGTTGCAAGAGTACAGATATGAGGGTCATGTAAAAATTACACAATTATATTAAGAATGAAGGAAATGTAAACTTTCGAACAGGATCATTTGTTTAAATTAGAGCCCGACTGATATGGGATTTTTGAGACCGATACCGATTTTAGAGGGGGGAAATTATATAGTTAATTTTTGAGCTGGAATGAAAACAGACCATTTCTATGTGGGTTGTGCACCGATTTTGCACCGATACAACTATGCAAAGGTACTCAGAAGCTTTCTTAAACAAATATTTTTATCAAAGAATATTTGACATTATTATTATTATACATTGTCAACCAATTCTAGAAATGAACACTGAGAAAATAAAGAAAAAATAAAAATACAATACATAGCTAAATAAACATTAGTACTGTATGTTCAGTATCAGTCAGTTGCTAACCATTTAAATAAAGAATAAATTAAAATTATTGCTAAATAAAAATCAGTACTGTATGTTTAATATCAGTCAATGGCTGACCATTTAAATAAAGAATAAATAAAATAAAAAGCTAAATAAACATCAGTAGTACTGTTTAGTATCAGTCAAATACTGGCTATTTTAATACTGCCAATCAATTAGGGGCAGGTTGTAAAAAAAGAAGCATTTACACCTGCCGAGTCAAGACATAAACAGCGGCAGCAGTGTTACACCATATTCTGCTATACAAGTTCAGGGGAAACTTTCAACAGTGGAAAACCAGACTTTTAAATATTAGATTTTGTAAATGCAACGACTGGAATTGTTCAGTAGAAGGGGGTACTAAACATGTTTACACATTAGCTTCCACTCAGCTGACAAGCTATGAAAGTAGCTACGTGGTTAGCTAGTTAGCTATAAGCTCGTGGTCATGGAGAGTAAAAGATGGATGTTGTTTATTTACTTTCCAGAATTGCATCTCACCAACTAGGTAACAAAGTAGCATGAAATCGACACTCAGACAATCCACCACCGCACCGTTGTCTGCTGAGCTGCAAAAAGATGCTCTGATGCTTACCTTTCAATCTGCTACGTTACTGATTATACTGAAAAACTATAGCTGGCTAACATAGCAAACAGATGTGATAAACATGAGTCACATGGTTGTCAGGGACAGGATTAATGTTATATTAGTTATACTGAAAAGGGAAAATGATGGGGTCATTTTTTATTAGCTTTCCAGAATGTATTTCACAAACTAGTTAGCAACTTACCGTGAAGACACCGCTTAACTACGCACTGTCAGCTCAGCTCTGTAAACAATGGAGTCGGAGCGCACTCTGCTGGACAAACTACGTTATGACACCAATTCTAAATCACCCCAAGCATTGCTTTCTGCATTATATGTTCTGAAAAAAAAAAAAAACAAAAAAATGTTTTCATATCTGCGCATATCGGAAAACATATACGCTGATAAATCGGTCAGGCACTAGTTTAAATTCAGTTATTATTTTGTCCTGTGGAATAAACAGTATGCCAATATCTGCTATGAAGTTCCTAAAAGGCTGTAATAAATAAAAAAAAAAAAAAAAAAACTAAAAAAACAAATACATTAAAAACACAATACTCACCAGCAATTGTATTTACTATAATTACCCTGGTTCTATTTGCACATTTACCTTCTTAAAATGTACAATATCTGGCTATTTGTGCATTTCAACCTCTGTGAGATTAACCAAACCAGCCCACATGTAACAGACCAAGAACAAGAGACAATTTGAATTACAACCCAGTAAAGTTATTCTTGGCTGGCAGTTATTCACATACCACAATGACACGGGAGCACCTGGAAAACTCCAGCTCTGCCCATGAGCCTGGGCCTCAAGCATGAGGCAATGACATACGGTCTGCACAAAATCAAACATCCATGTCTAAAAACATGTTTAACTTGATTCAATAAAATATATTAGGTCAGGATTTGAATGTGGGGAGTCACCTTGTCAGTTAAACAATAACCGTACCACTAGACTACCATGTCTCACACTCAAAGAACTACAAAGCTGTTAAAAACAATGTTTTCTTCCTTGGTCATATCTTATTTCATTAAGGTCACCAAGCAAGCTCGGACGGCCACTGTTGCCCCCTCAAAAAGAAAGAAAAAGGAAAAAAAAAAAAAGTGCATGATGCCCCTGCTGACAAGAGTCTTTTCATAAGTAAGAAATAGAGGCTACAATGAGCAATTGGTGTAGAAAGGTGTGTGATTAGTGTGGGAATTACAGAGAAGGTGTAATGCTCTTTTGGCATTCTTTTCAACAAAGTTGCAAAAGGAGAGACTGGATGTTTTTGCTCAATGAAAGCTACCTAAAATTTGGAGGGAGGTACTTGAGACTTTCTTGTATATCCATCTGAAAAAAAAAAAAAAAACAGCATTCTTCAAATTTCCAAGGCCATTAAATTGGACAGAGAAATGTCAAAAGGCTTTTCAGTTCATGCAATGCACAATGCATTTGCTGTATAGTGCGTAGAGAACAATTTTGAGCTTAAGCAGAATTGCCCCATGACCCCATGGTTTGACAAATGTAATTTTCCTTTCCTTTGTTGGTTAAACAGTCAATAGAATTTAGTTCATGTTACAGCCTGACAAAACCATGATTTGCTATTTTCTATTGCTAGTCGGTGGCAGGTAGTAAAGGGGAAATGGGACAGTCTCATTCTAGAAAGCATTTCACTGGACAAAAATGTTAACCGCCTCTGAGCAGGTAAAGTGATCAGACGTCCTGATAAAACCGGGACGGTCCCGATTTTACGAGCCACGTCCTGCATCCCAATGGAGTTACAGTCGCGATGGTTGTCCCAATAATCAGTCTTAGCCTAATATTTTACAAACATGATCACTGCTGTGCGTCATGCTTTTTCTGTAATGAGAAACTTGCGACGAATAATGAAATCATTTTTCATTCTCGCAGTCTCAGAATCAGTGGGGCTTTTTCCGCTGTGCAAAATTTTCCCCTCATTACCCCTCCCACCTCTGCTGCTGTCTTTCAGCCCATAAGAAATGTTTACTCACCTGCTAGAAGCCAAAAATCAGGGAGGGAGGGATGATAATAGTCGAACAGCACAGGTCAATGTAATCAAATAACAAAAAATAAATGCATTCCCTTTCTATAACATCCTCTGACATACTGTCAGTAAAATCACAACCCTGTATCAACAAGCCATGTGATATCATCAATCCTATTCGGATGAGATTCTTTTCCTGGAATAAAATGAATCTCATCCGAATAGGATTTATGTTATCACATGGCTCATGGGGGGCAATGTAATAATTACCAGAGCTTCTTATTGATTTTAATCCCATCCAAAATGGCATATCAGTATTTTTTCCAGTCTTTTTACAGACTGCACGTTCCCACACCCAAAAACATTAGGCTACAGCATCTTTTATCTTCTATAAAATGCCCTGAAAAAACAACCCACTGCGAATTGACATGCTGGTAAAAAGCCAGTGAATCTTTGCTGTCTGTGCACTTGTTGTTTCTGAAGTTCTTCGTGTCTGAAGTCTTTGGTCAGAGAAACCAGGAATGAGAAGACATGCTTCAAATCCTCGGATAAAGCTGGCTGTTGCGTGTATGGATTTGTGCATGTTTTTCCTCAAGCATTTTATGTGGTCGAGCGTTTATTTAAAGAGAAAGAAAGAATTGTGTATTCCTTTGGTTATGAAAAGTGCAGCTCCACATTTTGGGACATATTTTCCAGAAGAACAAATAAAATTACATAATGTGAACTGATTGTCCATCTTTTTAATTCAAGAGAGTAATATAGCATTACAATCTGTAGTATTTACACCAAATATTCCAAAAAATGTTATTCTAATAATCCTATTATTAATATTTTCTCCATAATTAATCAGCACAGCTAAATACATTTCCTGATAGATTAATAACGTGAAATGGCAGTGCAAATGCAGTAGACACACCTGTAAACATAGCTTAAAAACATTACAGACGTCTGCTGTTAATTTGTATTTTATTTTATTTTTTTTAATTGACAGATTATTTATTTATAAATAAACATGTCCCTACTTTTTTTGTCATGGTCATCTGGTCACCCTATGAGCAGGAGATGATGTCATCAATATTTTGGTGCATTGTACCGGAAGGGAAAACAAATGGGCATTATAAATGTGTATGTGTAAGTTTATTTTGTCTACTTTTAGGAGTATAGATTTTAGGAGCACTTGCATATAGATGGCCTTTAAGCAAAAAGACATTGACTAAAAGCCAAAAAAACTCACAATACTCTAATATTAGATGCAATAGTTTTCAGTTAACCATGCCATTGTAGAAATTCACTATTCAGTCAGCCAAGATTAATTTAGTCCATATGTAAAAATGTCCAATAAAAGTGCAGTTACGAAGATCTCCAGAGATATCATTTAGATCTGGTAAGAGAGTGTTAGCTTGTTAAGGAGAGTCCTGCTGATTTTTCTCAGCGTGATCCTTCATACGACACTATTGGAAATTTGCGGTTGTTACCGAAATTTAATCAGAAAGATCCTGATATATTTTTCACATTGTTTTGAGTGTGTGGTTGATGAAAAAGTTTGGCCTGATAAAGAGCGAACACTGCTTTTGCAGTGTGTTTTTACGGGTAAGGCTCAAGAGGTTTACTCCACTCTACCCGTATCAGAGAGTGAAAATTACACTATGGTTAAAGACACTGTTCTAAAATCTTATGAACCATAAGCATACCGCCAAAAGTTTAGAACTTTGTCTAAAGGGGTGAATGAAGCTCAAGTTAAGTTTGCCAGAGAGCTCACCATCCTGTTCAGTCGTTGGTGTGTTGCATCTGAGGTACAAGCATTTGAGGAATTTTGCGATTTAATTGATCTTGAACAATTCAAAAATTCCATGCCTGCTCGAATCGCTACTTATATAAGTGAACAAAGTTAACACAACTGCGGAAGCTACTATGCTCGCTGAGGAGTATGTTTTGACTCATAAGCTTAGTTTAGGTGGGTCTCGTAAAAATAAGGAGCTGTCTAGTCTTAATATATAATAGGGTTCAAAACAGTGTTACTATGAATGCAAAATTTAATACAGTGAAAAAGACACTATTAGCATAACACAAATATATATAAATAAACATTTCCAGCATTATGTTGAATGTCCATGTACTAAAGTAGAATATTTGATGCCATGAGTGTACCTTCATTTACTATTACTATTATTTTGAATGGCCATAGAAAATGAAGCAATGTGATAACAATTTTACCTGGTCCGTTAATTTACCTTATGAACTTTCACCTTTTGTTGACCCTTTATTCTTTGCAGAGCTAATGTGTGCTTCTAAATCACTTGCACCTTTATTTAGCAACTGACACATAAGTGCCAGCTTTACATGTCATACATTCTGCTTCCCACAGATCTCGACCTGGACAAAAGCATGGGAATATTTTGTGCAAATTTTCTGTAAATTTGCATTTTCGTTTGGGAATTGTTTCCACTCAGCTGTCATTTGCTGCTACTGTCAAGCAACTGTTTGATGCCGCACACAACAGCACTTCATACGTTCGCGGAGAAAGTGACAGGCAGGAATTTGGCCAATAGTTGCTGCAAGCCTCTTATAATCGACCAATTGGTGTGCAAGAAGGCAGGACTTACAAAGAGGTGTTAAAGAAATGCAAATATGCACTCACACACAGTGAAGTATTAGAGCAGATGCACATCATAATGCAACTAAAGACGAATCCCGGACATTTGAGCAAATTTAGAAAAAAAAAAAAAAAGAGGACGTATGGTCACCCTAGTTTGGCCTGATGTTCCTTCACCTCTTGTTGTTTCTTCTGTTCCACTGTCACCGG
The DNA here is from genome assembly GCF_019703515.2 of Myxocyprinus asiaticus. NCBI lineage: Eukaryota > Metazoa > Chordata > Actinopteri > Cypriniformes > Catostomidae > Myxocyprinus > Myxocyprinus asiaticus. Next base: position 20,251,623 of record NC_059376.1, on the reverse strand, counting down.
AGGAGTCCGATAAGAGTGCACAGGGGTATCCCGAAGAATTTACAGCTTGTGCTGTAACTCAAGCTGTGAGGGCTAACCAACCTTCTTCCTGTGTACCTAGGACTGACAACAGTGAAGTATGTGAGGAGCCAAAGTTCTCTCTACCTGAATCACTTTTGGTGTCCTGCCCTCACATGATAGCTGAACAGCGAGCTGATTCTACTCTCACAGAACTGTTTGATTAAGTTTTACCTTTTGATCAAATCAGAGATGTTGCTCATGGCTATTTTTTGCAGGATGGAAAGTTGATGAGAAAACGGATTCCTCATGGCAGCAGTTTTGCACGTGACCCTATTATGCAAGTGGTGGTTCCAACCAAGTTCCGTTCTTTAGTATTGCAGATTTCCCATGACACTAGTGCTGGACATTTGGGTGTTAAAAAGACATATGACAGCATTCTACACTATTTCTTTTGGACAAAATTGAAAAAAGATGTTTCTCGGTACATTGGAACTTGTCATACTTGTCAAATAACTGGGAAGCTGGATCAAAAAAAATTAAACCTGCCCCATTGTTTCCCATTTCTGTGATAAGTCAGCCATTTGAACATTTGATTATTGACTGTGTAGGTCCACTGTCTAGATCAAAGTCTGGCAGTACTTATTTGCTCACGGTCATGTGTGCTTCGACACAGTACCCTGCAGCGTATACTCTTCATACTATTATGGCAAAGTCCATAGTGAAGGCTTTAACCCAGTGTAAGTCCATTTTTGGCAATCCCAAGATCGTACAGAGTGATCAGGGATCTAACTTCTCTTATCACTTATTTTCACAGGTGTTACGGCAGTTGCGGGTTAAGCACAATAAAGCTGCTCACCTCTCAGTCAAAAAGTCTCTGTTTGATCGGCGAGCTGAACACCATCAGTTTTTCCCTGGCAAACAGGTTTTGGCACATTTTGCAATAGACAGTTCCCCTTTCAAGCCCAGTATTCTGGCCCTTTTACTGTAGTGAAACAGATTTCTGATCTGAATTATTTGCTTGCTACTCGTAAGTGGAGAAAGTCCACTCAAATTGGAATTATGTCATATTAATCTGTTAAGGTCTTGCTATTGCCATTCGTCTGGGTTGTGGGATGGGGACGCTACTAATGTTGAACCTGCTCAAGTGGTTGAGACTGCCTCGCACTCTCCTTTGGGGAATGACGTGGATGAGGGAGTCTCACCACCCAATGATGCTATATTGCTGGGTCGTTTAAAGAACTCTGAGTGTATGAATAAGCTGGATGTTTTGCTGGCTCATCTGACTGACTTTAGAAGTGCTGAACTTGTTTGCCTCATTAAACGATACGCCACCGTGTTTGTTGACATTCCGTCTTGTACACACTGGGTGGAACATGATATTGACATTGGCGATACCGAGTACATCCGCCAGCATTTCTACTGTGTTTCCCCAGAAAAGTGTAAGCATCTCGATGCTGAGATTCAGTATATGCTTGATCATGCCATTGCGCAGCCGTCGTTTTCAAGCTGGGCATTGGCCTGTTTGTTGCTGAGTAAATCTGATGGCACATTTCAGTTTTGTACCGATTATAGGAACGTAAATAAATTGACTAAACATGATTCCTTCCCTCTCCCTCGAAGAGAGGATTGCGTCGACCAAGTTGGGGCTGCAAAATTTGTGAATAAATTCGATCTACTTAAGGGCTATTGGCAAGTCCCTTTGACACCACATGCTTGAGATATTTCTGCTTTTATTACATCTGCGGGATTATTCACGTATAACATTATGAGTTTTGGTTCACGCAACGCCCCCGCTACATTTCAGTGATTAATGAACAGAGTTGTTTTTTGGGTTGGAGGGAGTGGCCATTTATTTGGATGATGTTGTCGTTGTTAGTGATTCCTGGGAGCAGCACTTGTGTCGCATCACAGCCCTGTCCTGTAGCCTAGAGGAGGCACATCTCACTGTCAACCTGACCAAGTGTGAGATTGCAAGGGCAACAGTGACGTACCTCGGAAAGACACTGACTACCTCCCCTGGAGTCGCGAGTTCGAATCCAGGGTGTGCTTAGTGACTCCAGCCAGGTCTCCTAAGAAACCAAATTGACCCAGTTGCTAGGGAGGGTAGAGTTACATGGGGTAACCTCCTTGTGGTCGCTATAATGTGGTTCTCGCTCTTGGTGGGGCACGTGGTGAGTTGTGCGTGGATGTTGTGGAGAATAGCGTGAAGCCTCCACACATGCTATGTCTCTGTGGTAACGCGCTCAACAAGCCACGTGATAAGATGTGCGGATTGACGGTCTCAGGCACGGAGGCAACTGAGATTCGTCCTCCGCCACCAGATTGAGGTGAGTCACTACGCCACCACAAGGACTTAGAAAGCATTGGGAATTGGGCATTTCAAATTGGGGAGAAAAGGGGAGAAAAAAATGAGGCAAATAAGTTCAGCACATCTAAAGTCAGTCAGATGAGCCAGCAAAACATCCAGATTATTCATACACTCAGAGTTCTTTAAACGAACCAGCAATATAGCATCGTTGGGTAGTGAAACTCTCTCATCCACGTCATTACCCAAAGGAGAGTGCGAGGCAGTCTCAACCACTAGAGCAGGTTTAACGTTAGTAGCGCCCCCATCCCACAGCCCAGATGAATGGCAATAGTAAGGATTTAACAGATTAATATGACATAATTGAGTGGACTTTCTCTGCTTAGGAGTAGCAGTCAAATAATTCAGATCAGAAATTTGCTTCACTACAGTAAAAGGGCCAGAATACTGGGCTTGAAAGGGGGAACTGTCTATTGGAAAAAGTGCCAAAACCTGATCGCAAGGGAAAAACTGACGGCTCGCTAAAAGAGACTTCATTTTTGACTGAGAGGTGAGCAGCTTTATTGTGCTTAAACCACAACTGCCGTAACACCTGTAAAAACAAGTGAGAAGAGAAATTAGATCCCTGATCACTCTGTATGATCTTGGGAATGACAAAAATGGACATAAACTGGGTTAAAGCCTTCAATATGGACTTTTACATAATAGTATAAAGAGGACACACTGCAGGGTACTGTGTCGAAGCACACATGACCGTGAGCAAATAAGTACTTCCAGACTTTGATCTAGGCAGTGGACCTACACAGTCAATAATTAAGTGTTCAAATGGCTTATCACAGGAATAGTAAACAATGGGGCATGTTAAATTTTTTGATTCGGCTTCCCAGTTATTTGACAAGTATGACAAGTTCTAATGTACTGAGAAACATCTTTTTTTCAATTTTGTCCAAAAGAAATGGTGTAGAATGCGGTCATATGTCTTTTTAACACCCAAATGTCCAGCAATAGCATCATGGGAAATCTGCAGTAATAAAGAACTAAACTTGGTTGGAACCACCACTTGCATAATAGGGTCATGTGCAAAATTGCTGCCATGAGGAATCCGTATTCTCATCAACATTCCATCCTGCAAAAAATGAGCATGAGCAACATCTCTGATTTGATCAAAAGGTAAAACATAATCATACAGTTATGTGAGAGTAGAATCAGCTCGCTGTTCAGCTATCATGTGAGGGCAGGACACCAAAAGTGATTCAGGTAGAGAGAACTTTGGCTCCACACATACTTCACTGTTGTCAGTCCTAGGTAAACAGGGAGAAGGTTGGTTAGCACTCATAACTTGAGTTACAGCACAAGCTGTAAACACTTTGGGATACTCCTGTGCACTCTCATCGGACTCCTCCGGTGACAGTGGAACAGAAGAAACCACAAGAGGTGGAGGAACATCAGGCCAAACCCGTCCACCTGCCAAGTTGTTTCCCAGGATTATATCAACCCCTTCCACTAGCAGTAAGGGATGCATGCCAACCAAGACTTCCCCATTCACCAGATCAGAAGATAACAGTACGACGTGTAAAGGAACAGACAAAGTGGTTAACCCAATTCCCAGAATTAACCCAATTCCCGAATAAGGACACTGGTCCCAGTATCACATACCTGGGAAAATGGCAGTACAGTCTGTAAGACAAAAGACTCTGAAGCCCCTGTATTACTCAGAATTTTGACTGGAATCTTTTTGTCACTTCCAGTCAAAGACACATAACCATTTGAAATAAATGGCGCGTACTGCAAGTCTCTAACAGCGTTCATGGCATTAGACTGTTCTTCACAGGCAGATTTAACAGAACTAGTAGTTACAGGCGCCACGAGCACAGCAGGCTAAATGCGCGTAGAAATATTTGAATATTTACCTTTTTGACTTAAGCACACGACAGTCGTTTTTCCCTCATGTCCTTTACCAAGGCAGTAGTTACAAACCAAATCAGCATTCTTAGGTGTCATACGATCAGTTTTAAAACCAGACAGCTCCTTATTTTTATGAGACTCACCAAAACTAAGCTTGTCAAAACATACTTATCAGCGAGCACAGCAGATTCCACAGCAGTGTTAACTTTATGCTCACTTATATAAGTTGAGGCGATTTGAGCAGGCACAGAATGTTTTGATTGTTCAAGCACAATTAAATCACACAAATCCTCAAAGGCTTGTACCTCAGATGCAACACACCAACGATTGAACAGGATGGTGAGCTCTCTGGCAAACTTAACTTGAGCTTCATTCACCCCTTTGGACAAAGTTCTAAACTTTTGGTGGTATGCTTCTGGTACCAGTTCATAAGCTTTTAGAACAGCGTCTTTAACCATAGTGTAATTTTCACTCTCTGATACAGGCAGAGTGGAGTAAACCTCTTGAGCCTTACCGGTAAAAACACACTGCAAAAGCAGTATTCTCTTTTTATCAGGCCAAACTTTTGCATCAGCCACACGCTCAAACAACGTGAAAAATATATCAGGATCTTTCTGATTAAATTTTGGTAACAACCGCAAATTTCCAATAGTGTCGTATGAAGGATCGTGCTGAGAAAAATCAGCAGGACTCTCATTAACAAGTTTACCCTCTCTTACTAGATCTAAACGATATCTCTGGAGATCGAGGATTGTTTGCTCAGTTTTATGCGTTTCACATTCAAGTTCTAACTTCATATGCTCTTGTTCAAGCTGCAACATTAAAAGTCTCTCTTGCTGCTCAAACGTTAGAGCACGAACTTCCAGAAGAAGTTATTTTAGTAACTGCTTGCCCTGACTCTACGGCTAAAAGTACACCACTATCCATTAAATTAGCTTTGAGTATTTCTTTAACAATGTCTTTCAATCGCTTGTCACCTACTTCAATCTCATAATGCTCAGCAATCTTCAATAACTGATCTTTTGAACATGACTCAAGTAATGCTTTAGACGGTGAACGAATAAAATATTGTACCAAGTTAACCATAATATGAAAATGATGTGCAGATTATACAGCAAGCTGGCGACTCTCCTGTGCCACGGATGTGCCTTCGAGACAACCGCTCTACCCACGATCACCACACTAAAACTGGAGACAGAGACAGTCCTCTCCCCGAAGCAGAACAACTGGGACAATAGAAACTTCCCAAAATATCCTCCCCACAAAAAAAAAAAAAAAAAAAAAAAAAAAATTGGGGCAACAAACAAACAGATAGAATATTCTTAAATCCAACGTGTATCTCCCACCAAAACGGTGAGTACAAATATTCAAAGCAATAGCGCTACAAACAATGTTTGTATTTAATTGGCTGAAGAAACAACGCAGGTGACACAAACCCACCAAACAGCCAATGAACACAAACAAACAAAGCACCTCAATCACTGAAACAAATATACAAACCACGCCAAGAACGAAGGGATCGCCAAAATGACAAAAATCCCAGACGAGCCCCCACTTGTCATGGCCAGCTCATAAGCCGCAACAATAAGGTAGACTACACGATGGATACAGGCTCAAAGAATATAATTTAATAAAGGGAAAGAATATATACAAGAAATTAATTAATAACAAAACAAGAATAAAGCCAAACAACAAAAGTCTGGATTGGGGAGAGGCACTCCAGAAATGACGAGAGCCAGTTTTTAAAAGCCCTCGCCGCCCCCTCCGCACAGGTGAATCAGGGATGGCTTAATGAGCAGGGCTCATCAATTTAAAATGAAGCACCAGCCCACAAACACCAGGGAGAAGAAAAACCACGAGCCCAGCAGGGGTCATCACAGGGAGTACAACTTTTTTAATAAGGAAAATATTACTGAGTGCACCTTTAAGCTTATTGTATTGTGAATATGGCAGACAACATCAATTTGTCCTTTGTATAAATATGCAAAGCTCTATAGATTTGCTATTCGCTCATCTATTTTGTGTTACATTATTACAGAAACTTCAGACTGCCAGGTCAAGCCATGACTACAGATGAAGCAATAGTAACAAACAAATCATTTTTACATGAAAACATGAAGAGCACCAAAGTAAATAAAACTTGAAACTGGTCGTTATTGCATGAAAACCCATATGAAGCCTCTGCAGTTTCAAAGATCAGAGCACACTTTTCACTGGGTACTGAATTGGAGGAGCATTCTGAAATGCCCTCTAATGGACACAAAAGGAAATGGAGACAGGGAAAGACCAAATGTATCCAACTTGAAATTAATCCTGTCATCACAAAATCATCTACATCTACAAAAAATTAAAAAACTAATGTACCTTCAAAGCAGTTTACACATGGACACATTTTAAATGAGGACTGAGGAAAATATTGCAAGGCTTGCTTAGCTCCAATGGAGATGTTCTGTGTTAGCATCCTCTCCCTGATCCAGATTAAACTTCTGTTTAAAGAAAGCATCTGAAGATTCAGTTGCAGGCTAGTAAAAAAACAATTGTAATAAAAAGGTACCGTTACAGGTATATTTCATTGTAAAATGACAATTTTCTCACCTTCATGTTGTTTCAAACCGACTTTTTCTTATGCGGAATGCAATACAATTTTTTTTATGAATATCCCGCTTCAATGGCAGTTGATAGTGACTCACTTTAAAGCTTAAAAAAAAATTACCCCAAAGTATCATTAAAGTACTCCATGCAAATTGTGAGTCTTCTGAAGGAATTTTTTTCAGTAATCTTGGTGTCCGCTGCGCACTCATGAGTGTTATTAGGAATCTTGTTCATTGTGGCATGCATGTTCCTGCGGGAATTTGCGTTGATTTGGCGATAAACATTTTTAGGCTACATCCACATTAATCTGGAAAAATATGAAAAAACAAACAAACAAAAACCATCCAGACTGCCATTTTCAAACGTTTTCCAAAAGTTGCTCATCTACACTGATATAGTATGTTTAAAAATGCTTAAATCCCCTCACTGTGTATGCGAAAACAATGTAGGAAGCATGGCTCTGCGTCATTTCCATGTAAGGTCTGAAACGCAATTGTCCGCATGTTCTGCCGCTGGACAGCAATTCTGAGTAAACTTCTGTCTCTTTTAAAGGAATGCAATGTGAAGTTGCTACAAAGTAACAATTATCTTAAACAATGCTATCAAATTACAAAACAGGTACAACAATGCTGCTACAACATGGGCCGAATGGGTTGAATGGATCACATATCTGCATCACATGACAACAAATACATCATAATTTTCTAATATCTCTATTTTCCATGTCCACGCTACAATGTGAAGATGGCCTTTTCAAATGTATCCACTTGGGAGAGCATTTTTGAAAAGCTCAGTTTTTGCTGACTGAACACACCTTTTCAGTGTGGGCGGAAGGCCAAAATGTAGCAAAATGAATGCGTTTTCAAACAGAAACGTATCAGTGTGAAAGTGGCCTTAGTAAATTATTACAAAATTTTCATTTTTGGCTGAACTGTTCTATAATAGAAAGATTCACAAAAATAGTTCCTGCTCTCTGAGATAAAAATTATGACAATTCGCAAAGCTAGAAAAACTCATGTGCACAGTATTCCAAATTAAGCCTTCGTAATCTTTCATAAAAATTTCATGATTGTTCCACCTCTGGAACCACTTTTCAGCTGGTGTCACCAAGTTCTTTTATTTTCCTTCCCCTAAATCCACCTTTCATTACAGAATTAAAATGGCTTGCAAATGATATTTCATGTTGATTTGACCAATTATGAGCTGAGCCGATGAAAGAGCCATCTAAATACAATTAACACAAGAACAACTGACAATACGAAAGAGTCCCCCATATCATGTGACCCTTGAGCTTTCTCTTTGTTTAGGATGAAAATCTATGGACAGAGGAGATTTGTGTACTGAAACTCACCTAGGTAGGGGGCAGGAGCCATTTTGAGGGATCTGATGTGCTCCCTCATGCGGTTATATTTCTCCTCCTTTGACGTCAGTAAGTCCAGCCTCTCAAAGTTGGCCTTGTCTTTTCGACTGATCAACTGTACAGAATGCAGGACAACAAACAAGAAACAAACAGGTAATTAGTTCAGCAAATGATGAACAACAAAGGGCTATTTCTCAACTGTGAAACATCTAAATCAAGCCAATGTAATGTTTGCCATCTGCAAACACATTGAAAGTGAAAAGGCAAGACATAACTTATCGGGAGGCTAATGTTAGGAGAGAAGTTCCAAGATCTCAGGGCCTAAACTCCAGATGCACTCCAGACAAACAAACATGTGCTGATGGCACAGGATATATTTCTCATTTATGGGAAGAGCATAGTCATATGAAAAAGACTCTAGCATCTAGAAGGCCTTTATGAGTGGCATAAATTCACCCAACACATTCATACAGCACATGTTTTACTGAATAACATCAGTGGGGATGACATTTTCACCATGCCTGTTAGGATTAACCAAAGGCTCATTAACTAAAGAATTCCATCATCTTTGGCTTTGTTGAATTAAATGTTGCACTGAATTTCCACAAAGTAGTTAAAACATGCTCTTCTAGTTCTAAACAGATGTTACGCTCCTCTCTCAACACTTCTGCAGGTTTGATCAGTGAGGAAGTGTTGTCCAAACAATGCAAGCAGCAGATGCATCTGCTGTGAGTCATTGCTGAATGTTGCCTAAAATAACAACAAAATAAACAAAACAGAATAAAATGAAACATTTTTTTTTCCTTTGCAAATTAGCACAAAGCGCCACCCAATTGAAACAATAGGAACTATGCTGGTTACGTGCAGATTTAATGGGAAATAACCATCCTATCGGAAAATTTAAAAAAGCGAATGCATCTACATACACAAGAACCAGTGCTTGAAGTAGGCGGGTCCTCAACGTTATGCAGTACCTGCACTTCTATGATTTAGTCAACATAGTACCGGCAGTTTTTCTTGAGTACCACCACTTCTTAGAGTCTCCCGGTATGATGTAATTTATTTTTTCTTCTATTTAATGTAAGACAGTGATTCGATGAGGCCCGCCAATCACTTTTATCTGACCCTCCGACTGATTTTGATAAAACCGCTGTAAACCTCTGAGTGCTCTCTGCGCAAAACTCACCGGTGAGTTTTACAACACTCAGCAGCACATGCAACAGAATCAGTGGTCTTCAAAAGCAATCTGTCCGTGGTCTTTTCTGTAATGCTCGTAAAAAAGTGACACCATGAAGCATCACTGAACCTGCATACATGCATATATCCTGACTGTGTTTGGTTCTACTGTATATACAGTTGTGTGTCAGCGTTGTCAACAGGCCTGGTTCTACGGGGGTGCTTTTGGGTACTAAGCAAACGAACGTTGGAGCACCCTCAGTTGAATATTGGAAAATCAGCAAGTGTGATGCCTATTAAGAGAATTGCAATAAAAAACATGAACAATGAGTTAAAGTATTAGGCCTACAATTAGAATAATTAGTCAAATTTGCTATTGTGAAATCTTAGGCCCTCAAGCTTTAACACATGGCCATGAATGGTTTTCAGTGTCGAGATAATGTTCCTTCTGCGCTGTGCGCTTGTCACACGGCCACCTCAAAATCCACGAACCACAATTTCATGTACTGCACACAAAAAAAAGATAGTGACAGAAACTAAGAAGCTATCAAATAAAATGCTAGAAATGATTATTTTTGCCTTAAATGTCTGTGAATATCTAGGTGCTTGTCTTCTAGAGGACGAGTTTTAAGAGAGGTGAGCTGAAAAACACTAAACATTACAATTAAGACAAGGATGTTTCAAGGAGATTTAAATTTGCTCAATGCTAAAGGTTAATCTGTCTTATACAGCATGCACATGGAATTCCCACAGACCATTCACTGCAAGTATGATACGTATTGCTGCAAAAATGGCAAGAAAATCCATTCTGACTGATATGCTTTATGCAACTCTTGTGAGACAGGTGTGCAGGTTTTTATCAGTTCATCAGGTAACAAAGTTTTGTATAAAAGTTACCAGACTGCTACACCTCGGAAGTACTAGTCTAAGAGGCATATTCACTAAACAGTTGCGCCACTTTTGCGCATGGTATTTAAGCACAAAAACCTGCATCTTATTCACTAATCACCCGCAATCTATTTTAGGAGGCGCAATCAGCACTGAAATTGCGCCGCATCTTGATTATTTAAATGAAGTCATTATCATTCCTTTCCGTGCAAACACGCATCCTTCTATGTAAATTAGGCTCATTGTAGATTGTGCTTCATTAAAAAAAATTCCTGGCACAATTTAGATTGCGCTATTACCGCCAAATGAAAGTAGGTGGTAAAGTGTATTTTATTTAAAAGAGATGTCTGTGAACATTTACAACCTATTATATCAGCAGTAACCAATCAAATAATCATTAAATGATGGAGAATAGCATTATAACCTGGCATGTATGCAGATGCACGGTGTCGTCAAGCGCACATTCTGCATGTTTAAGAGATGATCCAGATGATCAAAGTGATGCTGTACAGTCCCGACAGGGTGTGTCAGATACAGTTGTGCTCAGAAACGGACCACAAGATCAGAATTGTGGGTGCAAATTGCGCTCAGCAGCGATTTTGCCTGATCTGCATAATTTCTTTAGTGAATGGGGGGCTAAACCAGCACAGAGAGCGCGTGCAAAATTTTTTTTATAATTCTTAATTCATTCTAATGAATCTGCCCCTAAAACTTTTTATTAGATTTGCCAAAGCTTGCAGAGTTTATGCCACTGAATCTTTGAAAGATATTAAAGAATAGCTACTATTTGAAGCAGATTAAGTGATTACCACTTAGCATCCATTAACTACTGGTTTGTTAAGGTTAGGTCATGTTTGCTCCTCAGCCAGAACTTACTGTTTTAATGTAAATAAACACATATTATTAACAGTTTTGTTAATCGTCGTCCCGCCTCTGAGGGCTGTCCTTCAGCTAGGCTCACGACGGGAGTGGGCAGGAGAGAGAAGATGCACATAATCAATAAGCCTTGTTTGGGAAGCGGGGTGGAACGAGGCACACCTGATGTGTGTTTGGCCTCATCACCACTGCCAAATATACATAGAGCGCACCTCGGGAAGCCGGTTTCTATCTCCTTGTGTGCACACACTGGCGTCCTCACAGATCCAGAAGCAGAGCAGGAAGGGTTCTGGCCGAATTAGATGCATGCCGGACCCGCACCCCCGGAGTGAATTAGATGCGATGGTGGGAAATTGAAGCAGGCGTCGCAGTTGATGGGTCCCCTCGCATACACCGTGGCCCTGGGAAGACAGGCCACCGAGAAGACACAGCCCCCCCATGCGCCACGGACCAATGAGGGGAGCGTGTGTGGCCGCCGGACCCCGCCCACATCCTGGATCCTCCTCTGGTCACTCCTCATTCTACATGACGCCCCCTTTCACCGTGAGGATACCAGATTCCCCTTTATTTTGGACAATTTTCCCCCTGGACACTGTTTTCCCCTTTTTATTAACATTTTATGTTTTATTTACAATCAAAGTGTTGGGTAAGGAAAAAAAAAATTGGCCTCAGTTAAGTTTTTATCTGGATAATCTTGCCCCTGCAAGAAAGTTGAAGAGCCCTGCCATAGCCTATAGGCTACTGTAGTATAAAACCCCAAGTTTATTGAACATATACCGTTCAAAAGTATAGGGTCACTTACACATTCTCTCTTTCTTTCTTTTTTTATTTATTTTTCACATTTTAGAATAATAGTAAAGTCATCACAACTATGGAATAATAGAAATAGAAATATGGGAATTATGTTGTGACTAAATAAATCCAAAATAAGTAAAAACTAGGTTATATTTTAGTACCTTCAAAGTGCCTAGATTTTGCAGAAATGTACTCTTGGCATTTTCTCAACCAACTTCTTGAGGTATCACCCTGGGATGCTTTTAAACAGTATTGAAGGAGTTCCCATCTATATGATTTGGGGACCCCAATGGGACCACCTCCGCCGGGTATCCCCCCGCGGACCTCCCATTCCCCAGCACGCTTGTCTGCCCTGATCAGGCTTCCGGATGAGTCTGCCGGCTCATCTCACGGCGAGTTCGACCTCTAGTTCGGAGCCCGTGAAGCTGATGAGCTCTCGAGCACAGCATCGGAGAGCTGGCTTGTCCAGTCAGATGCAGAAGCCTCAGCTGGGCTACCCCCTTCGGGGATGATTGCCCAGTCACAGGCTGATGTAGAGATGACAGACATGATTTCCCGGGCGGCCGCGAGCATCGGGCTAGAGTGGAACACTCCGCTCTCCCCTGAACCCTCGCGGCTCGATGATTGGTTCCTGGGCTCGCGGCGCCGCTCAAAGCAGCCACGCCCCGCTCCAGTGCCTTTCTTCCCGGAAGTGCACGAGGAGCTGACAAAATCATGGGAGGCACCTTTTACTGCCCGGTCCCAATTTCTCAGTTCCCCCGCCCTCACTACCCTCGATGGCGGGGCAGCCAGGAGCTATACGGCGATTCTCCCGGTGGATAAGGTGATCGCGGTGCACCTATGCCCACAGAGCACCGCCATCTGGCGTGGACGCCCAAAGCTTCTGTCCAAGCCCTGTAAGTTCACGTCGTCCCTGATGGCCAAAGCCTACAGCGCTGCTGGACAAGCTGCCTCTGCCCTGCACGCCATGGCTCTCCTGCAGGTCCACCAAGCCAAGGTGCTAAAAGAACTGCACGAGGGTAGTTCCGCCCCAGATCTGATGCAGGAACTGCGCTCGGCAACCGACCTCGCTCTCCGAGTGACCTAGGTCATAGCGCAGTCTCTCGGACAGACGATGTCCACATTAATGGTGCAGGAGGGCCACCTTTGGCTCAACCTGGTCGAGATGGGTGAGATCGACAAGACACAGTTCCTTGCTGCCCCTATCTCCCAGGCTGGCCTATTCTGCGACACAGTCAAGGACTTTGCCCAGCAGTTCTCGACGGTGAAGCAGCAGACGGAGGCTATCCGGCATATCCTGCCCCAGCGTGGCTCAAGATCCCACACCCCGTCTGCTCGTCGCCAAGGGCCCGGCCCCGGTGTGGAGCCCACCGCAGGAAGCAGACGCCACCAATCTCAAGGCTGGCTGCCAAGAACCACGAAGGTCATCAAAGCGCCCGAGACGGTCGACGAAACCCACTGCCTTGGAGCTGGTAGTATGACCACTCCATTCCCCGGTGGAGGGCCAGGTGGAGGATCTTTTGTTGCCTTTTCATTTGATTTCGCCACATGCCCAAGTGGCTGCGGTACCCAACAGTTCAGCAAAAGAGCGGTTTCCTCCATCCCTGGGTCACATACCCGCTGTGCACGGTCGTCATCACGACCACCGTCCACCTTTTTTCCCTTGCAGGATTGGCGTTCCAGCAGCAGTCTCCCCACCCCTGCGTGCCCAGCTGTGGCACATATCCGCCCCTGATGTGACTGTCTCCACGGGCTGCGAGGACAGGCCTCTTCCTCCCCCATCCCAGGCTGTTCCAGGGGTGGTCACAAGGAGCCAGGTAAGTGCTTCAATGTCCCTAGACTCAGCACGGGCACGACATGGTGTGGCACCTCGAGCTCCACCCTGCCACGAGGTCCCACCTGCCGGTACATCCGACAAGGTTGTCCCTTTGGTCCCCCTCACGTGGAACTTGGATGCATAGCTTGCGCTTTCCAATCTGTCGCGATGGCTGGTCCGGACCGTCCGACTCGGCTACGCGATTCAGTTCTCCAGGCATCCGCCCAGGTTCAGCAGTATCCACTTCACCTTGAAGGAAGAAAACGGTGCTACCTTGCGCACGGAGATCGCCAACCTCCAACGGAAGGGTGCGATACAACCTGTCCCTCCGGCTGAGATGAAGAGGGGTTTTACAACCCCTGCTTCATCGTACCGAAAAAAGGCGGTGGGTTGTGGCCAATCTTGGACCTGTGAGTACTGAACCGGGCTTTACACAGACTCCCGTTCAAGATGCTGACGCAAAAACGCATTCTGGCGAGTGTCCGGCATCAAGATTGGTTCGCAGCGGTAGATCTGAAGGACGCGTACTTTCACATCTCGATTCTACCTCGACACAGACCCTTCCTCCGGTTTGCATTCGAGAGTCAGGCATATCAGTACAAGGTCCTCCCTTTCAGCCTGTCCTTGTCCCCTCGTGTCTTCACGAAGGTCGCAGAGGCAGCTCTTGCCCCGATACGGAAGGTGGGCATTCACATTCTCAACTATCTTGACGACTGGCTAATCCTAGCTCACTCTTGGGACATGTTGTGTGCACACAGGGACTTGGTGCTCTCGCACCTCAGCCGATTAGGGATCGGGTCAACTGGGAAAAGAGCAAGCTCCTCCCGGTTCAGAGCATCTCTTTTCTTGGTTTGGAGTTGGACTCTGTTGGAGTCTGTGCTGACCTGTTTGAAGGCGTTCAAACAGAAAACAGTGGATCCACTGAAACTTTTTCAGAGGCTCCTGGGGCATATGGTATCCTCAGCAGTGGCCACCCCGCTTGGGTTGATGCATATGAGACCGCTTCAGCACTGGCTTCAGACTCGAGTCCCGAGATGGGCATGGCGCCACGGGACACATCGTGTGGTCATCACGCCGGTCTGTCACCGTCTCTTCAGCCCTTGGACCGACCTCTCGTTTCTATGGGCAGGCGTTCCTCTAGAGCAGGTCTCCAGGTGCGTCGTGGTCACGAAAGACGCCTACAAAACGGGCTGGGGCGCTGTTTGCAATGGGCACGCAGCCACGGCTTATGGACGGGCCCGCGGCTGCATTGGCACATCAACTGCCTCGAGTTGCTGGCAATTCTGCTCGCCCTGTGGAGGTTCCGGCCATTGATCCAGGTAAAGCATGTGTTAGTTCGGACAGACAACAAGGCAACGGTAGCATATGTCAACCGCCAAGGCGGTCTGCGCTCTCGTTGTATGTCACAACTCACCCACCGTCTCCTCCTCTGGAGTCAGCAGCACCTCAATTCGCTGTGAGCCACTCACATCCCGGGCGACCTCAACACTGCAGCAGACATGCTGACACGGCAGGTTACCCTCAGGGGAGAGTGGAGACTCCACCCTCAGGTGGTCCAGCTGATCTAGAGTCGATTCAGACAGGCACAGGTAGACCTGTTCGCCTCCCAAGAACCTTTCCACTGCCCGCTCTGGTACGCCCTGACCGAGGCACCTCTCGGCATAGACGCGCTGGCACACAGCTGGCCCCCTGGCCTGCACAAATATGCGTTTCCCCCAGTAAGCCTACTTGCACAGACTCTGTGCAAGGTCAGGGAGGACGAGGAGCAGGTCGTCCTGGTAGCACCCTACTGGCCCACCCAGACGTGGTTCTCGGACCTCATGCTCCTCGCGATAGCCCCCCCAGCGAATTCCCCTGATGAAGGACCTTCTTTCTCAGGGACGGGCACCATCTAGCACCTGCGGTGGTAGACATGATCACTCAGTCTTGGGCCCCCTCTACAAGGCACCTGTATGCCTTTAAGTGGCATCTGTTTACAGTATAATTAAATATATAAAATATAATTAAATTACTAATTAATATTATATATTTTATAAATTATTTCCCCTCCTTAGTTCTTTCATGCACTTTTACAGTATGGAACAAACTATATGTATTGGAACAAACTATTTGTATGTAAAAACACATTTTGTGTGAATGTTACCATCCAAAATGCCAATTAATTAAGGGGATTTTTTTACTCTAACACCAAACACAGAACAATTATTAACATAAAAGACAACATTAATCAAACTATATATGTAAACTGTACACAGTTTCAAGCAATGCAGTTAGGGAATTTAAGTTGAACTGACAATAAAATTAATCACTTTAGATGTTGGCCTAAATATCACCTTAAAAATTTACCTTGATGATATAAATCAGTCTTCATCAATGAGCCTCAACTCATTCATTTCGAGTTGAACTTGAAAGCTTTAGCAACAGAGCGACAGAAGAGTGAAGGTTTTTCAATTGTCAAAGGAAGTGGTGAGGATTTTAGTTTGTTTTAAAATGCGCCAAGAGTTAGACTGTGATGCTATCAATCAGGGAGTTTTAATTTGGTCTGGAAATTATAGTATTATGACACAGACTAAAAAACTGCCACAGATTGGAGACTGCTTAGGAAAACTTATTACAAAGACATAAATGATGAAGAGAGTACATTTTAACTGCACTTATCTGTTTCATTGAATGTGATTTCCATCTGTGTGTATGTGTGTATGTGTGTGTGTGTGTGTCTATGACCTCAACAGCCATACGCTGTAATTTTTTGCCTAAGTTACAGCCACCAAAGCAAAAGGCATTGTCTGTTCTCCTTTATCAAGCCTCCATCACCTGGTAGCATGACCACAGAAGCAGTCAGTCTCCCCCGAAAACACGAAACTTGAAAGGCTGCCACCGTGGCACACACCCAAAGCTGCATTACTCATACCATAGACACATACACAGTGCTAAACAATTCCACTGAGGGTGATAAAAGTGAAGAGTTTTCTTCAACCACTCACATCTTTATTTTATTTTATTTTATTTTGCAGTAACACATGACTGACTTCGATTACAGAACGGACCTCATGGAGGCCAACACTGGGTTTGCTGTCTCTCTGTAGCTGCTCCAGATAGCAGTTAAAGCCTCCATACATCAGTGGCTGTAAAGATGGGGTGGCATTGGGCTCAGGGGTGCGTTAGGAGGTTTCCACTTAGCCTGCATTTTGCTGACAGGGATGAGCCATTTAGCAATAAAGTACAATGTTAAAGGAACAGTTCACCCCAAAATGGAAATTCAGTCATTATTTACTCACACTCATGTTTTTCAACATGTATTGTTAAAAAAAAAAAATCACCTTCCATGGAAAAAATAACAGCGTACAGGTTTGAGACAACATTATGCTGACAGAATTTTCATTTTTGGGTGAACTATTCCTTTAAGAGCTCTTAATGCCAGTACATCCCATTTGTGTCTTTTTTTTTTTTTTTTTTTTCAGGATAAAAAAACATAAGCAGAAAGGAGAATTAATTATTAGTAAACAGAAGGAGAAGGCTGGTAAAAAGAGTAACAACAAAAAAAAAAGAAATGTAAAGGGAATGACCGGGTGGACAAGAACTGCTGAGAAGATAGAAAATTGTCATAAGGACAAGACCTGATACACTGAGAGATTGCTGGAGTATAAACAGAAATAAAGGGGCCACCAGTCTCACTGTCAACAAGCCCTCTCATCGGGTATCTCTTCTACAAAATCTTCACCTCTCTCCTCCTCTCTGTTAAACTATTATACCATGGGTCTGTTAAATGCTTGATTCTGATTGGTTCACGGACGTTCTAAAGTGTGCAATTATTTTTCAAGGAAACGCACGGCTATAAAGTATTTCCAGGTCTTGACCGCATAACGGTTCCATATCACTTCGCCAAATTATTTCAGTCATTTCAAAGAGCCCTACAGGCTACCACAGCAAAATATCAAATTAAAACAAAGTCATTGGTTAAAGTAAATTGGTTAAGAACGTCAAAACAATGTCTAAAATATCCTACATTTATTTCAACACACATACGCTCGCACACACACACATACACTTGCACTCGCACACACACACTCGCACACACACATATACGCTCGCACACACACATTTATTTCAACACACATAAGCTCACACACACACACACACACACACACACACAACCTTTTTACTCCTATGCCGAAAAGCAGCGCATCTTCCGTTGCTAGTTCTAACGTGACGTTTTCGAATTAGCAATGAAGGCTTGAGCTGTATCAAAGCTAGATACACTTGATCAATACAATAGTTTCTATATTATCTGAAATATCTGTGTGATAAACCCTTGCGTTCCCCCTCTCTCACACACACACTGCCACACTCATGGACACACAGACATTATATGCGTAACGCACACACTTAAGGACCAAACATACTCGTGAGAGAAAAACGTAATGTCAGCGCACTCCTGCATCTCAGTGGGGATGAAAAAAGTTATTAAGGTTTACAACGGGAATATGGCGACACGCATCTTGGAGATTTTGAAGCGATGTTACTTCTGACAAGAGCTGCAACAAAAAAAGGTAATTCCAGAAGCGAGAAATCTAATTTTCTGAGTTTCTCTCTTTCGATCCATCACACACTAACTCACATGTGCACAAACGCACTAACTTGTTACTCCAGTAAGTCCTCCAGTAAAGCCTCACAATCCTCCGCTGCTAGTTCTAACGTGACGTTTTTGAATTAGCAATGACGGCTCGGACTGTATTAAAGTAAGATGTTGAATCTGTGGCGAAAGAAAGTAGTTCCTCTCATAAAAGCATTTTAGGGACGAAAACCAGAAAATGTCATGAGATAAAACCCTGAACGAAGTCTTAAGGAGTGGTAACCGTGGTATAAGCAGAATAATTGACTCCGGCCTATTAAATTGTTTAAAAATAATGCACACCCCAGGTGTAATGGTCACTCTGCTGCGCATCGTGACCGCATTACCACCTCGGGTGTGCATTATTTTTAAACAATTTAACAGTCTGTGGTCAGTTATTCCTTACTTATTATCTCCCTTCTCCAAACCATTAAGGCCCAAACATACTCTATGCAACGTGAACGCAGACACACGTCGTTGCATTGTGAAATTTGTCAGCGCTCAATTCATAATCCAATGCAAGTACATGCTGCATTCTCAGCATTGCTGCAAGCGGCGCTAAAGCGGATTGTCTTCTTTCAATCAACTGTCATGGCAGACTCGGGCAGCAATTTGAGTTGAATCTTTTCGAAAAATATATAAAACCTTTTGTTCCCAATCCATTCAAACAAACTTGTTTTTTCTCTGTGTCTCTCCCCACTCCTCAACTATCGACTCATTTACCACATCCGGGCTGCATCTGAAAACTGACTTGCTGCCTAATCAGTTAATGGCTTAACTGACAGCTGTTTTGAATTAATGGAACTCTTAAGGAACTGGTCTCCAAACAGTTTGAAAAGCACCTTATTTTCATCCTGCTTCTGTATACAGCCTCTGAAGGCAGCATTTTCCTGGTTTCGGATATGGAGCTATAAAATACCAGTTTCGGACGCAGCACCAGTTTCGTGGCCATACCTAAAAAAAATCTATTGCCCTCTTGTGGTCTGAGGTTTGTTACCGCCAGAGCAACGCAAGGGCGCACGTAATGTATGTCCAACGAGACCACGTGTTGGCCATGCTTGGCAAGCACTCGAGTCTGTGTTTGCATAATTGCGTGAAGTATGTTTCGGTATTTAGTTCTCACTCTTTTCACATCTTCATGCTTGTGCTTTAATTATAAAGTAATTACATAGCAAAGTGCTTTTTAAATAGTTTTAGATGGAGTACAGCATGTCACACCGCAGGTAAACTTCCCAAAAGTATCCATTATATGCATGCATCACCAATGGCATACCAAGATCAGCTCTCATTTTCCTGACTCCACAACCTGAACAGAACTAACCATTAAAAGTACTGGATATAAGGATAAAGACACAAATAGAATTGGTTTCGACCATACTGTATGTTCCAAAATTTATACTATAGGGCTGTCCTCCTCCATTGCATCCCCACTGGGAAATCAGAAGTCAACCTTCAAATAAGTGGAAATGAGGCCTTGAAGTCAAGCGGTTCAGAAATTGGCTGGAACAAATGACAAAGAATTACGCACTCTGGTTTGTGCCATAAGCAATGAAACATAAATCATTTGCTCAGCAAGACCTTAAACAGTCATTCTAGTCTGACAGAACAGTCAGCAAATACATGCAAGTGCCTTTTCATTATTAACAAGTCAACAAATGAAATGTTTAAATCTACAATCAAAACTGGCCTACAGTTGACTGTGAAGATTGTCTTGGACTCCTGAAAGCTTCCAGAATAATGGAAAAGAAACCTCTTAAAACAGGGCTGAGATAAAGTGCAACTATTATTATTATTATTGCAGGTATATTAGTTTCTAATTACATGTAAGAGATAAAATAATAAGGCATAATTCGGACAGGACTAGGTAAACTAGGCCTAAATTTGTGTTTAACAGACAGATTTACAGATTTTAATCCTGTCCAATTGAAATACATCTTATTTTTTCTCACAGAACTTCAATAAAAATAACAGACAACATTAGCTATTTTGTTCCAGCTGACTCAGGGGTTTTCTGAGAAATCGAATGCTGTCCGGATAGGAAAGTCTGTGAATCCGTGATCTCTGATATTGTATTTTTTCACAATACTTCTCATTTATAATGACCTTTGTCAAATTCTGTAAATAAAGCTTATTTTCTCATTGCACTGCCTGGTCCACCTTCATTATGGATTAAAAGCTTTCTGAGTACAATGACAGTTGGTGGTTCAATTGCTGCTGGCATCTCATCTGATGTAAAAACAAAATTAAATCAATAAGGAAAGTCCTATAACAGACTGCTCAGAATGGCTACTCTATTAGCAGTGTCAGATATGATCATAACCATTATTAATTCCTTAGATTTATTACATACATAAAGTAAATAAAAATAGTTCACATCTCATTACAAGCAGCAATATCTGACGACTTGGGAGTGAGAACGAGTTATTTCATTTATAAATGGAGATTCAATGAATGCTATTTTCTTTTGAGACAAAGAACCCTAATATACACTACTAATTCAGCAGGACAGAGACTTCACACCGGTGTTGTAAGCTTTGTCAGTAGAGCATATAGAGTTTAGCCTCACTAATATTTTTTTTTTTTCTTATCTTTTTTCTCGAAAAAAGGCCAAGAGGTTTTTGGACCTCAAACATCGATGATGCAAATGCGTATAAATAGATTTAAAGCTTTGGCAATGGTAAACATAGTCTTGGAAACAGCTCTTTCAAAATTTTCCAAGCCACTTAAATGTTCAGAAAGAGATCAAATGGGTTCATTCTTTCGCTGTCCTCATGCATTCAGACCATCTACTGTGTCTTCTCATCTAGATCTCTGCAAATACGATCAATGGAAATCCAAGAGCACTAGGGCTCTCTGGAGAAATAAACACAAACACAGCATTAGCAGTTAAATTATACAGCAGCAGAACAGCTAGCTTTTGGTGGTTATACACAATAAATCCCCTATAAGTGAACAGAATATTAAATGAGGGTTATCCCTAAGCCTCACTAAATAAAATAACACAAAAAATCTCTCTAGTAGACAATGTGGTGCAGAAGCTACGATACTCTGATACTAAGTATTTCACAAATTAAAAGTTTTGAATATACGATTATATGGTATCAAATGTAAGTGTGGATGCCAATATATTGGTGAAAAAGCCCCAAAAAGCTTTTGAAAATGAACTTTTCAACAAAAGATCAGATACAGTATATTGAACCATTGTATAATGATAAAGGTACTATAAACTGTAAAAATGGAAAGATACTTAAGGCACCATTTGGGGTTCCCCAGCTGTAACACCGATGGAACCCTCTGAAAATCCTCCAGACATACTTTCATTGTTCTGATAAACTTCCTCTTAGTTCCTGCAAGAACTTAAAATACTTTAAGAATGTTTATCAATTCTGATGCCCATTATGCAGACTACTGATTTGCAAGGCTTTCAGAACAGTATTTAATAGTGCACTGCTTCTAATAGTCATTATACACAGATGTATTTTATATTCAGTGATATCAATCATTAATACTCATAACTAATAAAAACAAATGAAACGAGGGACATGATAATCATGCTCTGAAATTCTTCATACAAATAATTGTCTCTGTCCCACAACAAGACAATCTTAATTTCATTTTTTTCCACACACTCCCCATCTTTATTTGTTTATTTCACAGTGTTTCCAGGCAGATGATGTCATGCTTTGACATTCTTTCCATTTTTACTAGGCCTCTAAGCTATGGGTCCATAGTAGGAAGAAAGCAATGTAGCTCACTCAGGCTCACTGAGGCATGTCTGCCGGTAGTAGGGTATGCAGAGTAAGTGTAGCTCTTTCAGGTTTGGTTGGTAGCACAGGGTGCGTGTGAAACCATAAAGAGTCATTCAGCAGGTTTTCCTGTGTTATGGTACATTGAGTTTAAGGAGAGCATGTAGGCTGATTGAATTCACAGGAATGTGTGGGTATCTCTGTATGTGCATGTGTATGAGAAAGTTGGCACAAAGGGAAAGATAATCTAAATATCCTTCTGATTGTTTTGAAGTATCAAAGGGGGGGGGGGGGTGTAATGTCGTTTAAAACTGAAGTGTTTAATTTATGTGCCACAAAACAGAATTGCAAAAATAAGGTTTGTTTTCAATGTTGTCAATGTTGCTGTAACAGGCTGAGTTGTCTTTTTATATTAAGCTGTGATAGGAGAATGTCTTTAATATAAAAAATAAAAAATACACATATTCGCTTTAATGTGTATGGACAGAATAAAAACAAAATTAACTGGATTTTTTATGAGACTTTCCTTAATCTTGATCATATACAGTAATCATACATCTGGTTTAGACAAAAAGGTGATTTTGATTAGAAATATACAGTAAACACTTAAAAAAAATAGAAGTGAAGTTTTTGTTGTTGTTATCCCTCTTTAATTTCCATTTTTTGGTCAAGTTTCAATACAATGTCACAATTGTACTAAATTACATTTTAAAAGTATTTACGAGTCAAATAAAATGTGTGAAATGACATGAGAATAGGACTTATATTGAACTGAACTGTGATTTTAAGATGAGAAAATGCTTACAGTTCTATTGGTTGGAGAAATGATGATATATTCTAGATGAATGGGTCTGTTATAATCTTTATTGTATTTATTTGACAGTCATTCGGAAAAGCAATGGGTCCTCTTTTCTGTTCTGATAAAGCCCTGATGTAATAATGAATGGGAAAAGAAAAAAAAATTAAAAAAAAAATAAATAAATATATATATATATATATATATATATATATATATATATATATATATATATTATTATTATTATTATTATTATTATTATTATTATTTTTAAAATCTCAACTGGTTTTGCATCAGGGCCCTGGTATTACATTAGAGATCAAGTGGCAACCCCACTTTGTCACTGGCACAGAGTATGTCTATACTTGTTGCAAGAGATTCCGTATTTATTTTTGTCTGTGTTGTATGTTTGTATGTTTTTTTTTTACTTTATTTATTTATTTATTAATTTTTTACCTTGTGTAGATTTCTTTATGTTTTTTGAGAATGAGGGCATTACATGCAACCTGTCCACATTGCCTTCTGCCTAATTTGGCTAGCTTTTACTAACTCACAGCCAACATTACATGGAAAGTTGTCATAAGTTAAAGTCCAAGTCAGACATATTGCACTGCCTCAGGAGTTGCTTCATGTAGCGCCTGGAGACCACAAATAAAGCATCTTATTGGGCACTCATTTACTATGTGATCAGTTGTCTGGCAAGGTGCACCACAGTAACATGCTGGGGAATCTGCAGCTCTCCACTTATACATGAGTGAGGCACACCTTCCTCACAGATTAATTTGTGCCAGAATACCTTAAATATATACTGTACATGCATACAGCTTGGGAAGCATTTTGTCCTCCCTTTTAAAAGCATATTATCCTATTTATTTTTCTATCCTACACAAACCCCTTTTTATGCTGTCATCCTCCTATTATGCCATAAACACTCTTACCACTTCTATGTAGCCTAATATTTTAATTTGTTCTCACTAGCCTACTGTTGAAGGCTTTAATCCATCAAGACGGCCATGACGTAATTATAAATGGTCGTTGTAAAAGGAAAATTCAGTTATGTTAAAGGCATTTGCACACCGAAGGCGACACAAGATGAATCGTCAATGAATGGCCCTTGCACATAGAAAGTGACGCGAGTGACCGTCGTCAGCACATTCACACCTTTACAATAGGTGGCGCTAATCGACAAGCAATTTTACCCCAGAATGGTAGGTGGAACAAAGCACCTTTCAGCTGATCTGCCCTGCGCCTATGACAGATGAGAAAAAGAAGTACTTGACAAGCAGAACGAAAAAGAAAACTGATTTCTCTACAAGCTGCATCAGTGATGAAGGGTTTGTTGTTGATTTGCTCAATGAGAAAGAAAACATCTGAGACACTTCACAAACTATTTCAGTTTACCTGCTGGATGAATTGACTGGCATATCATGTGTACACAGTCTGAGGGGTGATAAGAAAATCAAGTGTAAAAAATAATATTAACTCTTAAAACATGTTATCATTTGGAAAAATGCTGATTATATGCCACTGCCAGGCATTCTCTGCATATTGTGTTAAGTACATTTGTTTAAAATCACTGCGTAATGCACACATATATTGACTGTTGTAACCAGCCGCCGCCAGTGCATTTCAAGTCTAGGCCTTCAGTACGATTCATGCCAGTTTCACAATGAATAAGACACCGTATACCTATCATACATAACGTGGCAGTCAACTAATAATACCAACTGACATTTTGAAAACACGTTCACGCAGGAAAGCCAGAACCAAGAAGGTCTAATACCAAGAAAAAGCTCTCTAATAATATTTGCGATTTAAATTTTGCTTGCAATAAATTTAGTTTCGTCAGGGTACACAGTTAATTTTCAAAACTTGATCCGACACTGAATGCTCAAGCAGTCTATTTTACATTTAGAAAACTCCTGATGTTGCTATAACAATGCAAAAAACACTTACCAATTTGCTTGAAGTGAAAATCAGCCCTCCTTTCCTGTTTAATTAATCAATCGCACGATCATGCA
Organism: Myxocyprinus asiaticus; assembly: GCF_019703515.2. Classification (NCBI taxonomy): domain Eukaryota; kingdom Metazoa; phylum Chordata; class Actinopteri; order Cypriniformes; family Catostomidae; genus Myxocyprinus; species Myxocyprinus asiaticus. Next base: position 20,226,735 of record NC_059376.1, on the reverse strand, counting down.
GATCATCTTAGGTTTTTAAATCCATAAGGATCTTTTTCTCAGTGGTGATGTGGCAGTGATGACAGCCGACTCATCAGCAAGATCTCGCGCTCTTGGCTTTCAAATTACGTACATCACTTAAAGCGTGGTTGCGTCACTCAAGGCCAGCTAGAAGGCCTGGACTGGGACATATCTTAAAGACCACACCCACAAGAACAAATAAATCAATCTGATTGATGAATCTGACAGATGAATCTGACAATCTGACTTAGATGCCTATTCACTGCAGTGTTGAGGAATTCTGCAGAAATTCTGAAGGCCTGAGGGGTGGAGCTCAGACTCACACACTGCTTCGGCTTCGGGCATGCAATTTGTGAAACAGTTGTCACACTTTGCTTGTAAGCATCGAGGAATAAACTCTGAATGGATACATGGTATTTAATTTTTTTTTGCTATTCGTTTGTAGATTAATTAGGAGTGGAACACGACTGAAAATACATAGGCAAAAAGGTCAAAGAGAATGAAAGGATGAAATTATTTTTATTTATTAGGCATGTTACGCCAGCAGAGAAGGCTTTGCTGGCCCTGAGAAATTGCCACTGGTTATAACAGAAGTTGTCAATTGGAACTATACTGATTGTATCTTTTTGCATATATATCTACATTTGCTCAAAACATGTTAATAATTAAACGTGATGACATTTAAATGCTCAAATAGTCTATATAATGCAAGCAATGAAACAGACCTCATCCAACAAAACCCATCTTCAGTCTGACCCATTATTAGATACTTTAATAGGCTACTTACCAACAACAGCACAGCTGATAACGACTATTAATAATTGCACATACATAACAATTATGTGGAGTATACAAAGGCATTTTGATACAATGACAAACAGTGCACTGGAAGTCACAGCACTGATATTAATATTTGGTGAAGAAAAACACAAGCTCCGTAAAGATGTTTATTAAAAAAAAAAAAATGTTATATTAGAGATGTAAGAGAACTCACATTATATTAAATGCAAAGGCAAAATGGAATACATTAGGAAGACAATCCATGTAGGATCAGAGAGTTGTTGTTTTTTTTTAAAGGGGATGGAAGGCAGTGATGCAGCAATATAATTTATGTGTTAAAAGAACCCATGTGATTTTTTTTTTTTTTTTTTTCAGTTTTAAGGCATTAGATACAAATGAAATACACATGCTCACTGCTGGTTATAGTGATGGGCACTTTCGAAACACTGCTTCATGAAGCTTCGAAACCTTTATAAATCATTTGTTTCAAACCAATGCTTCGGTGCGTGTATCAAACTGGCCATGTCATGTGATTTCAGCAAACCAGGCTCCATTACATCATACTGTTTCAAAACCATTTTGAAATGTTTCTAAATGTTTAGCGGTTATGATAGGAGGTGTTGATCCCACAGGGAAACCCTGAATCAGTGTTAAATGCAGGTTGTAACTGATCTGGAGACAGTTCAGCAATAACTTAGGTCTATAAATTCAGACTGACTGAAACAAAAGTTGCTGATTTGAATTCAGTCATTTTAATTTTCCTGTCGATCACCTTGAGTTTTGTTCCTAAAGGGGAAAAACGATCTAAATGTTGTGATTATGAGAAAGAAATTTGAGAGAGACAGATACTTTGTGATATTTAAAGAGATTTATTTGTTTTACAAAAGGTGAATCTGGAATTTCAGGTATTGTATATAACACACCTACGTTTTTTTGTTTTTTGTTAGCACACCCAATTTCATAACGTTAGAAATGTTGCATAGAGTAGTGGTTAACACACTCGTCAATCAAATTTAGATACTAAGATGTGGCAGTTTGATTCCCACTCTGGCTGAGTGTAACTAATTTCCATAACGTTTTGTTTTCAGATTTTTATTGCACAATCTGTCAAAACATAAATATTTTTTTAATATGTTTCTACAAAACAAAGTGTTGTTTTAGAATAAAAAATAACAAAATACATTGTTTGGTATTTAAAATAACTTTAAAAGAGTAATTTACAAAAAAAAAAAAAAAAAAGAAATGGCCAACTTATATGAAGGCCTACATATTCTCCAAATATTCAGATCAGTTTATTTCAGGATAATGTAGACATGTACTTGGAGTTGTTGCGCTCAAACTAATCAAAATAATTTGGCTTCAGGTACTAACCGCACACTGAATTGCAAAACAGACTGAAAAGGGTCTAGCAAAAAGATATAACTTTATTAAATTTGCATCCTACAAAAATGTGCAAAGTGAGTTAAAAGCCAGACCAGCAAAGGGAGCAGACGTTTCAGCACATTGCTTTCTTCAATGCTTATGTTGTAAAAGACATTCACCCATTTTAACAAGTCTTAAAGATCACCTATTATGGTTTTTAAATGTGCCTAATTTTGTTTTAAAGGTCTCATACTATAGATTTACATGCATCCAAGGTCAAAAAACACTTTATTTTGCTCAATTTAAATTGCAGCATTACCTTTTTTTCCCAGTGTGAAAAACGACTCCTTCAGTGATCCGTTCTAAAGGATTCATTCTAAACTCCGCCTTTCAGAGAGCCTACTCTGCTCTGGGTCAGATGTCCCAGTCTGTTGTGATTGGTCTACCGCTTAGTGTAGTGTTTGAGGGCAGGTCAAAGCTGTTCGTGAGCAGCCAATGAAGACCAGAGGTGGGGTTTTTTGTTACCAAATTACGTAGGATAGTACAGGAAGTAAGTCTGGATTTACTAACGACTCATTTCAGGTGTTCATTCTTTTGGGAGTCAATAACTCCATTTGTCGTGCACTTTGATTTTTGAAACTTTGCAGATTTTTTTACTTTAACAAACAGCTATATAACACACTACATGAAAGGTCATATTTGAAAAACCATAATAGGTGCTCTTTTATTGAATATTGCAACCAGCTGGGCCTAATGAGTTAACAAGGATAGAACCTAAATAGACAAAAAATGTACCTAAGTGGAATCTAGAATCAACAGGGTCCAAGGGTGCAGACACAAAGCAGTAAGTATCTGCATGAACAAGTTTATCCCGCAAACTGGAGCTCCTAGAAAACACACAAAGTGGTGGATCATTAAATACATTCATTATCTGAGAATCACTTCGAATGATGTGCCAGTGACTACTGATGATCTTTTTGTCATCATTACTTAAAGGACTAAAAGTAGATGACAACTGTACATCTTGTTCTCAATATGTTAAATGCAGTTCGTTCACACATCCTCATACATTGAGAAATTACAAGATCAGACAACTGATTACATGTAGAACTACATATATCATTTATATAATTTGTCCATGTCCTTTGCTATAGGTAGGCAAAACTAAACGTGCACTGACACACAAGAATTATTGAATATATGAGTGCTATTAGAAGACAAGATGATACATCTCCAATGTTTCGTCATTTTAATTTGGCTAAACATTCATTGTCAGATTTGAAATTCCTGGGCATCGAGAGGATTTTACCTTATAGGAGACAGAGATAAGAAATTGTTACAGAGGGAGGCTTTTTGGATTTTTGTACTTAAATCTTTTGCTCCAAGTGGTATGAATTAAGTTTTTTATAATGTGTGTTTTTTTTATTTTATTTTTTATTATTTATTTTTTTATTACAGTGGTGATTTTGTATTGTGATTTTGTTTTGTGTTTGCACCCTTGGACCCTGTTGATTCTAGATTCCACTTAGTACATTTTTTTGTCTATTTAGGTTTTATCCTTGTTAACTCATTAGGCCCAGCTGGTTGCCATTTTCAATTAAGACTTGTTAAATGGGTGAACGTCTTTTACAACATGAGCACTGACGAAAGCAATGTGCTGTAACGTCTGCTCCCTTTGTTGGTCTGGCTTTTAACTCACTTTGCAAATTTTTTTAGGAAGCAATTTAATAAAGTTATCTTTTTGCTAGACCCTTTTCAGTCTGTTTTGCAATTCAGTGTGCGGTTAGCAACATTTGATTTTTGAGGATAATGTAGACAACCATGAAAAATATATGACAAATACAGGGCAGTAAATAATTTCCAGTGCAATGTATCATTGTAGCTGCTTTTGACTCGAGTTTTCTCATTGCATTTACACGCCTGTGGCCAGCATATGTCCTCAGCATGTGGTGTTTCGAGTGCTTCGAAACAGTGAATCATTTTACGAAGCAGCTGGTTCAATTGACTCGAAGTTTTGGAAAGCTTTGTTTCTACACTAGCTGGTTAAGGATTTCTTTCTAGTGTTCCTTCAGCATTTAATGTCGGTGTTCAAAACAGCTTTCTGTGCTTTAGCACCACCTGTTGCCCTGGTTTTGGTAACTGCAACAGCTGCTGATACATGATCCAAAGCTTGTATTTTACTGGTCAATGCATTTCATCGGCCCGCGGAGAAGAAAGAAATTACACTCACCGTAAAAAATAGTGCCACTCTGTCGGCACGCCATTTGGCACTAATGTTCACTCCAGGGTAGGGTTGCGCCAGTTGTGCGTAAGTTCTCACATAAGTTAGGATGTAAAGTTCACACTAAGTGCTTAGTAACTACTAAACTCAGCAAAAAAAGAAATGTCCCTTTGTCAGGACACTGTATTTTAAAGATAATTTTGTAAAAATCCAAATAACTTTACAGATCTTTATTGTAAAGGGTTTAAACAATGTTTTCCATGCTTGTTCAATGAACCATAACCAATTAATGAACATGCACCTGTGGAACGGTCTTTAAAATACTAACAGCTTACAGACGGTAGGCAATTAAGGTCACAGTTATAAAAATGTAGGACACTACAGAGACCTTTCTACTGACTCTGAAAAACACCAAAAGAAAGATGCCCAGGGTCCCTGCTCATCTGTGTGAATGTGCTTTAGGCATGCTGCATGGAGGCATGAGGACTGCAGATGTGGCCAGAGCAATAAACTGCAATGTCCGTACTGTGAGACCCCTAAGACAGCACTACAGGGAGACAGGAAGGACAGCTGATCGTCCTCGCAGTGGCAGATCACATGTAACAATACCTGCACAGGATCAGTACATCCAAATATCACACCTGTGGGACAGGTACAGGATGGCAACAACAACTGCCCGAGTTACACCAGGAATGCACAATCCCTCCATCAGTGCTCAGACTGTCCGCAATAGGCTGAGAGAGGCTGGACTGAGGGCTTGTAGGCCTGTTGTAAGGCAGGTCCATACCAGACAGACATCACCGGCAACAACGTCGCCTATGGGCACAAACCCACTTTCACTGGACCAGACAGTACTGGCAAAAAGTGCTCTTCACTGACAAGTCGCAGTTTTGTCTCACCAGGGGTGATGGTTGGACTCGCGTTTATCGTCGAAGGGATGAGCGTTACACCAAGACCTGTACTCTGGAGCGGGATCAATTTGGAGGTGGAGGGTCCATCATGGTCTGGGGTGGTGTGTCACAGCATCATCGGACTGAGCTTGTTGTCATTGCAGGCAATCTCAACACTGTGCGTTACAGGGAAGACATCCTCCTCCCTCAAGTGGTACCCTTCCTGCAGGCTCATCCTGACATGACCCTCCAGCATGGCAGCCATACTGTTCGTTCTGTGCATGATTTCCTGCAAGACAGGAAAGTCAGTGTTCTGCCATGGCCAGCGAAGAGCCTGGATCTCAATCCCATTGAGCACGTCTGAGACCTGTTGGATTGGAGGGTGAGGGCTAGGGCCATTCCCCCCAGAAATGTCTGGGAAATTGCAAGTGCCTTGGTGGAAGAGTGGGGTAACATCTCACAGCAAGAACTGGCAAATCTGGTGCAGTCCATGAGGAGGAGATGCACTGCAGTATTTAATGCAGCTGGTAGCCAAATCAGATACTGACTGTTACATATTGACCCCCCCTTTGTTCAGGGACACATTATTCAATTTCTGTTAGTCACAAGTCTGTGAAACTTGTTCAGTTTATGTCTTAGTTGTTGAATCTTTTTATGTTCATACAAATATTTACACATGTTAAGTTTGCTGAAAATAAAAGCAGTTGAAAGTGAGGACGTTTCTTTTTTTGCTGAATTTAGTTCGTTTGTTACTTAATTTGGTTGCACCATCTGTTCTTAAGGCAAGACTAAGCTAGTAGGTCGTAAGCTCTCCGTAAAGTAATGCGTAGTCGCGTAATATGACGCTGACCTGTATTGATCCAATAAACAGCCTTCATATTTGTACACAGAAATGTTAAAAAGCTGAGAATTTCAGTTTGATCTTGTTATGGTTGTTGTTCAAACCTTGTTTGCTCACGTAACTCAGCTGTAATAAATTATATCCCTATTAAAGGTGCAGTATGTAAGATTGAGAAACCCTTGTTATTAATGACACCTGTGGCCGTTAAGTGAACTGCAGCCAGCTACCTTTTGCTCGTGCTCGCGCTCGTGAACACACTCCATAGGGACGCGAGCAAGCGAACATTGGCCAAAACAATGACGTAACGTACAAAGAGGCTGAACGTGATCCACCAGCATCATGCTGACAGATGAGGCAGCATAATTAAAATTACACAGTTATGATTGTTTTACTACAAACTTTGAGACTAAACTAAAACTACTTATCAGCTAACATAGCATACTGATACACACATACAGCTACATACTGAACTCAAGATGGCGCCAAGTATGGCTGCTGCGTTGCAAGCTCCGACACAACATTGTAGTGTTTTGTTTGTTTTGTTTACAATTCTTATGTTTTTTGTATTGGATGTTGTCTGCCTTATTGTCTACGACAGACAAACACTTTTGGACATTGGTTCAGCAATTACACACTGTAAACCGGACTTCAAATTTCTCAATGCCGGCCTGCTGTTTACAAACACACCAGCAGAGCCCTTTGTCTGGGCTGCCCGGCCACGGAAACGCAGGAGGAAAAGGGGAAACAGAGCCAGCGTTCTCATCAGAGTAAGATGTCACGCAAATCGACCCCCGCTACCCAGTATTCTACTGGCAAATGTTCAGTCTCTGGATAACAAACTCTGCGAGCTGAAAGCGCGGATCTCTTTCCAACGCGAGACGAGGGACTGCTGCATTATCTGCCTTATGGAAACTTGGATGTCTGCTGAGATTCCAGATTCAGCCATTGAACCCACAGGGTTCTCCATGCACCGAGCGGGCAGAGCGAAAGACCTCTCAGGTAAAAGCAGAGGTGGTAGTGTATGTTTTATGATCAACAAATCCTGATGTGATCAGAGGAACATACATTCTATCAAGTCTTTCTGCTCTCCTGATCTGGAATTTCTCATGCTTCTGTGTCAACTGTTCTGGCTACCGAGGGAATTCACAGCAGTCATTATCACTGTTGTGTACATCCCGCCACAAGCCGACACAGACCGGGCACTCAAGGAACTGTATGGGATTATAAGCAAGCAGGAAACCACGCACACTGAGGCCGCGTTCATTGTGACCGGGGACTTTAATAAAGCCGGTTTCAAATCAGTCGCACCAAAATACCACCAACATATTAGTTTTAACACACGAGGGGACCGGGTTTTGGACCATTGCTACTCTCCCTTCCGGGATGGCTACAAATTCCTCCCCTGCCCACCATTTGGCAAATCGAACCACTCTTCCATTCTGCTTCTGCCCGCTTACAGGCAGAAACTGAAACAGGAAGCACCCACCCTCAGAACGATCCAGTGCTGGTCAGACCAATCAGACTCTACGCTACAAGACTGTTTTGATCACGCGGACTGGGAGATGTTCCGGTCCACCTATGATGATGACATCGAGCTTTACGCTGATAGCGTAACGTGTTTCATCAGAAAATGCGTAGAGAACGTTGTTCCGACCAGAACAATACGGATCTATCCGAACCAGAAACCTTGGATAAATAGCGAAGTTCGCTCGGCACTTGATGCGCGGACCTCCGCTTTTAATTCCGGGATGCGGAGGAGCATAAACAAGCCAGTTATGCCCTCCGATCAGATCAGCAAAACGTCAGTACAGGAACAAGTTTGATGGACAGTTTAACACCACCAACTCTAGAAGCATGTGGCAGGGAATTAACATCATCACGGACTTTAAAGGGAATAAAAACTCCACCGTGAACACCGCTGCCTCTCTCCTGGATGAGCTAAATACTTCTTATGCTCGTTTTGAGGGAAATAACACCGCCCTCACGGAGAGAGCTCTCACGGCCAAAGCTACAGAGGTTAGTTCACTCTCCGTCTCTGGAGCAGATGTGACCCGATCCTTCCAACGGGTGAATATCCGCAAAGCCGTGGGTCCAGACGGCATTCCGGGCTGCGTCAACAGAGCGTGCAAGAACCAACTGGCTGGTGTTTTTATGGACATTTTCAACCTTTCCCTCTCTTTGTCTGTAGTCCCCACATGCTTTAAAACATCCACCATTGTGCCTGTTCCAAAGCAATCCAAAATAACTTGCTTAAATGACTGGCATCCTGTTGCTCTGACCCCTATCATCAGCAAATGCTTTGAGAGACTAATCAGAGATTACATCTGCTCTGTACTGCCTCCCTCACTAGACCCATTGCAGTTTGCTTACCGCAACAACCACTCCACTGATGATGCCATTGCATCTACAATACACACTGCTCTCTCCCACCTGGAAAAAAAGAACACTTATCTGAGAATGTTGTTTGTAGACTACAGCTCAGCATTCGACACCATAGTGCCCTCCAAGCTTGATGAGAAACTCCGGGCTCTGGGCTTAAACAGCTCGCTGTGCAGCTGGATCCTGGACTTCTTGTCAAGCAGACGCCAGGTGGTTAGAATAGGCAACAACATCTCCTCATCACTGACCCTCAACACTGGAGCCCCGCAGAGCTGTGTTCTCAGCCCACTCCTGTATTCCCTGTACACACATGACTGTGTGGCAACACACAGCTCCAATGTCATCATTAAGTTTGCTGATGATACGACGGTGGTAGGTCTGATCACTGACAATGACGAAACAGCCTACAGAGAGGAGGTGCACACCCTAACACACTGGTGTCAGGAACACAACCTCTCCCTCAACGTCAGTAAGACAAAGGAGCTTGTGGTGGACTTCAAGAGAAGAGATAGAGAACACAGTCCCATCACCATCAATGGAGCACCAGTGGAGAGAGTCAGCAGCTTCAAGTTCCTGGGTGTCCACATCACTGAGGAACTAACATGGTCCATCCACACTGAAGCCGTTGTGAAGAAGGCTCATCAGCGCCTCTTCTTCCTGAGACGGCTGAGGAAGTTTGGAATGAACTGCCACATCCTCACATGGTTCTACACCTGCAATGAAGAGAGCATCCTGACTGGCTGCATCTCTGCCTGGTATGGCAATAGCACTGCCCACAACTGCAAAGCGCTGCAAAGGGTGGTGCGAACTGCCAGACACATCATCGGAGGTGAGCTTCCCTCACTCCAGGACATATATACCAGGCAGTGTGTGAAAAAGGCTCGGAGGATCATCAGAGACTCCAGCCACCTGAGCCATGAGCTGTTCTCACTGCTACCATCAGGCAGGCGGTATCGCAGCATCAGGACCCGCACCAGCCGACTTCATGACAGCTTCTTCCCCCAAGCAATCAGACTTTTGAACTCTTGATCTCCCATGATCAAAATACATCAGCACTGCACTTTATTACTCTTATATCTCACACTAGACTGTCATAAATTATATTATTATTATATTATATTCTCTCTTAACAACTTACTATCAACCGACAGCCTGAATGTCAATACAGTACAATACAACCTACTGTACATTCTATATATACTATATATACTTTTTTATTGTATAATGTGTATTCTATATTGTGTGTATTGTATACTGTACATTGTATGTAATTATTTGTATATTGTGTTGTGTGTAATTATGTGTATATTAGATTTTAAATTGTGTTGTAAATCTGATGTTTATTGTAAACTGTCTCATCACTGTCACGACTACTATATTGCTCGGAACTGCACCCAAGAATTTCACACACTATTGCACTTGTGTATATGGTTGTGTGACAATAAAAGTGATTTGATTTGATTTGATACTACCGAACTTTACCAGACAGTTTACTGTTGCACTGCACTGTTATGTTGCACTGTTGTATGTTTTGTATGTCATACGTTGTACTACGATCATGAAACCAGCGTATTTGTTTAAATTTATCCTGTATACCTGACTTTTCGTATAAAGAGAAGATCGTTGAAATTATTTGAAAGTTACAAAGCAAGGTAGCTTGCAATTTGTCAGCGTTAGCAGGCAAGATCAAGTTAGCTAAAATTACACAAACTTGATTATCCCGGCAAAACAGACCCGCTCCCTTCGCATGAAAATCAGTCTACAGGCTTTAATAGGCAAACTAGGAAGTCTGGGAAGGGCTCATTTTTTAAGTTGCTTTACAAGCTGTTCACACATTGGCAAAAAAAAAGGCAAATATTACGTGAAAATTGTTACATACTGCACCTTTAAAATACGATACGTAATAAAAGTAGATTTGATAAATAGTATATTTGCCCAGTGTAAATAACAATATATAGGAACTGTATCTAAAATAAATAAGGGGAGATAAATAAATACTAATACAACAGGCTGGAAAAATAGACATTTATTCATTTTAATATCCTATATATATTTTGAATGTGTTGAAACTGGACACTGGGTGACGCACCCTGAAAACTGCACCGTCTGAACTGTTTCATGTTTCATTCTCTCTAGTAAATGTAAACGAGTGTAAATGTCAACATCATACTGTATGTCGAAAGGATTGATGCCTGTCATGCAAAACTTGAGCTCACTGATGTCATAAAATATCAGTCTGCTTTATTATTCCATCTGTTACTCCTGGTCGTAGTCTTCCATAAATATTTAGTTTATACATAGGGTTATGTCCTACCTAAGTTTAACGGTGCAACACTCAAATATTTAGTAGCGTGTATATTGTGACTTAGTGCCCATTTACGCCACAACTAGGCTAAGTTGTATCGTACGTATAGCTGGTGCAACCGGCCCCAGGTGAAAATGGCTTGTTAAGAATCTATTGTTTCAATTAAAAATGTTAATCGCGGCAAGAAATCGCTGTTGGTGTGCAAAGGCCTTAAGGTAATGGCAATGCCAAGTGTAATTACTACTCCAGGATACCTAATACAATTCAGATGTGAATTAATACATTTTTGTCAGAAATTATTAAAACTTCATGGTAACACACACATAGCATATGGAACTAATGAGTAAAATAGCCTACACTACAAGCAGCAATGGCTGAACACAGAATAAAAACTTTATTACATATTTCTGCTCGGATTTTCAGCGTTTGAGCTGTCAATATCTCTCTCACTGCCCAGAAACTGACCTGAGAGAGGAAAGTTGATATGTCAAGAATTGAGAATGCCACAATGCACCAGTAGCAATCCCTCATTTGTTATTGCTGCAGATTTAAACTCAGAATTCAAAAAATGAGAAAATTCATTTAAAGCTACTTTAGTGTGCACAAAGCATGAACCCTGCACTAGTATTAGTACTTAAATCAGTTATGCGACAATATTATCCTAAACTTCATATGAAATATATACAGTCCTTTTAAGAAAAATACTTTTCACCAGGAAAGAATGGAGGACTCTTTGAACTGTACGAGCATTCAGACATTTGCTGAGACTGATTCAAGATCAACAGGGTGGCACCAGCAACAAATCATTATGTTCCAAAATCCTACAAACTTCTCGCTAGTTTGAAACAAGTCCTGTTTAGGCAAATTTAAAGAGGTCAGGATCAAACTGAACCATAATCAAATTTAATGCTGGTTTTAACCTAGGATAAACAGACAAATTAAAACACCACACAGGGGAATAAAAATCCCCTTTTGATGTTTGACCAATACAAACAAATAGTTATCTTTCATTTGTGTGCAATTTTTCACTCAAGTGCAAAAACATCATGTAGGAAATGTCACTAGACAGAAAGAGGAAGTGGATCTATCCAAAGGAGTCTCTCCTGTTATTAACAAGCTTAAAAATAACTGCCAGTAAATTGTTGAATGAAACCTTTTTTATAATAAGACATCAAAGCGGCAGAGTTAAATCCTTTCCTTTTGGAAATATAAGACATTTGTTGTGTATGAAAGACTAAAATGGTCAGACCTCAAATTGCCACAGTACATTCAAAGACATTTAAGCCTAGCCAGCATTAAATTCCATGTAAATAAAAATCACATTAATTCTGACTGAATACTGCCCTTCTTTAGTGGATATTTCAAGGCATATTTTCAAAAGTAGGGATAAAGAACGTGTTGTTTATAGTAAAGTGTGTGTGAATGAATGGTCAGGTCAATATAATGTATAATGTGTGTACAGAAGTCTGCAGACTCCTAAGAATTCCTAAAACTTATGGAAAAATAGGAGTACAGAGCAAATAGGTTGTCATTATTTTGAGAAAAAATAAAATAATATATTAAACAATAACAAAAACAACAACATCCATTTTGTGTAGAGGTGGTGGGGGGAAAAACACATATTTTAAAGTATTGTCATATTTAACCTGCCAACACTGTATTGATATTCAAACACCATCAATTTAAACATTTAGTTACATTTTTACATTATTATTTTGGGGAAAAGCAGACTTCCCCAGCACAAATCAGAGAGGGTTCATTATCTAAAGGAGATAATGTAGCTGTTGGATAACAGCTGTTTGCACTACATAACCATAATATCCAGTGAAGGGAGCATGTGACAAGCAAATTTCATATGATTTGAAACCATCAAAAGATGTCTTTTCCATTAGCAAGCTTACACAAATGGAGACCAATTACACTAATAGACTCTGATGTATACTAAACTTAGAGTTTGTCTTTCCCCCCTACTTTTATGGCTATATGGCAGTTTCTAGTAGATCATATATACATAACCTTTAGTAATTCAGCAGTGCATTACTTGGTGTACCTATGCTTAGAACATACAATGACACAACAGATTGTTCTTGTTCCTCTTTCAGTATAATGAGATTAATTTACCTTCATTATTTAATTTATTTCTGGTAGTGGTAATGGCCCGGGTTTCGAACACTGGAAAGGGGTGATCCATGAATGTTGCAAATAAAATTGTGCCTGCAGCCTGCCTGGAAATTGACTTCCAAATCAGTACAGTTGCAGTTTCTGATTGTCCGCTGATTAACTCGACAAAAAATAATGGTGAATTAGTAAAACTATTTTTAACTCTGTCGTGCTTAACTGCCATTAAAATTGTCTTTTCAGAATGTCTTTTAAATGAGTCAATGTCCTTTCAGATAACAATCAAAACTGAAAACTTGGTTGAATGCCCTTCACATAAGGAAACTATTGTTGACAGAAATTAAAACTACATTAAATATCTTGAAATTACATTTAGACAAAATTAAGCACGTGTGTTTATAGTACCTACAATACTCTTATTTGTATCTTGTGACCAAACAGGAGATTAACATCTCAGTGTAGTAAAGTTTGTAATAAATTAAATGTAAATGTTACCTGGTTGAATCTCCATGTGAAGGCCACAACATTAGGTGAAAGGCTGTGATTCTCCTTCTTGTTCCAAACACAGCTCTCCAGCTCCTAAATAATAAAGACATTTTAGCCTTTCAACAGTGCTGTCAAAGTGTAATATTAAGCTCTAATGTATGCATATGACAAACAATTGTACTGTAAATTGATCTATTCTGATATTAATGACAACCCATGCACAATTATGACATTATACACTAAATAAGCTTTTAATCAGGGGTTTAGCCTATGTTTTTTTGTAAAGAACAAGCAGTAAATAGAATGTCGAGAAAACATGAACTGAATAATTCAACATAACATAGTGAATGTCGATCCTTTAGACATAACCCTGTATTTATTTTGTGTATACTAGGATTAGTGTTACAGTTCACCTTAAAACAGCAATATTTATTTATAATAACGAATAATACATAAAAAAAATTTCGAGGACACAAATCTTAATTAATACGCTTGTAAGAGTTAAAGGTTGGGCAAAGAGGGGGCGGGAACAGGCAGAAAAGTCAACATAAACTTTAATGATATAAATGAACTTAAAACAACATAAAACATAAGGACACAGACACACATGTAGCGCGGCCTTGTGCATCTCTCTCTCTTTCCTGAACTGGCGTCTCCGGCTCCTGCTGATCAGCTGATTCAGCGCCGGCCGTGCACCCTCACAGCCCGGCCATGCCCTGCTCCTTGTCATAGTCCTCCCCTGCCCGATTCAGGCCGGGTCACCACCGGACTGACCTACTCCCCCCATCTCTGGAGGGGAGACGCAACCCTTCCGGCCGTTCTGTCAGCCGGTGGTCCACCCTGCCTCCTGGGAACCTGGGGAAGAGACGAGGGGAGGTGTAGGGAGAGGGAAAGGGCGAGCGAGAGACACAGAGAGAGAGAGAGAGAGATAGAGAGAGAGAGAGAAAACTTGCCCGCCGGTTCCCAGACACACCATCGCCCGGTCATCAACCGCTCCTCCCCTCTGGCAGACGACAGCTCGCTCCTCCCCCGGTGGACGGAAGCGAGCCTCCTCTTCTCGGCGGACAGCAGCAGTTCCTCCGGCTCTCTGCAGCGACCCCTCCGACGGCATGGCTGCTCCTTTGGTCAGGTGGCAGCTGCGACAACTCCGCAACAGCGCATCCCTCCTCCCTCCCGGGTTTCAGCACCACTGCAACAGTTAAAGGTTGGGCAAGGAGGAATCGGGAACCGGCTGAACAGTCAACATAAACTTTAATGATATAAATGAACTTAAAACAACATAAAACATAAGGCCGTGTGCGTCTCTCCCAAACTGACGTCTCCAGCTCCCCTTTATCGTGCTCTCCCGCTGATCAGCTGATTCAACGCCATTTTATTGAGCAACATAAATAAGTATCATCCTTATGTTAGAAGAAAATCCCTGAACATTGCTATGAAATTGCAGTAATATGGTGAACAGGTGTTTAGGTGTCATAGATGTGACTACATTGTGGATGGCTGGAGTGTTGTACTGAACAATCCAGGACAAGAAACAGCCCTTTAATTAATGTTTAATACAAAATAAATATGATAGATTACAATTTGAAGAGCAATAAACAAAACAGAAACATTTGCTGCCATCAGCTCATTGACAAAAAAGCTTTACAGCAGAATACTGTATATATGGTTTAACGCCTCCTCAGGCTCACGTGAGCTATGAACACTAGTACTTTCAAATTATGGTGCAGACTGCAGAAGGAAACATTTGAGGGCATTTCAATATCCACATGGATTCGGAAAGTAGAGTTTCCATGTAAAAAAGAGGTTCAGTCTGTGTACAGCACCTTACTAAGATATTTAAGGTCCGTTTGCCAAGTCATCATTTTAAGCCACACATTTTGTTGGATTCAAGAGTCAGTGTTACAGTACATGCACATTTAACAAATTACGAGGTATTGTTTGGTTCTTAGATTATAAAACTGATACATGACAATTAAGTATAAAAACAACCCGAAATTTAAATCCTTACTAAAATGTTTTTGTGTCATGTCATTACAAACATCGAAGTTTCATTTATTATGTAACAATATCAATTAAGTATAAAATGAAGCTTTGTAAAACAGAGGGTGAACATTTCAATGCAAAGCAAAACAAAAAACAAACAAAAAAAAAAACTGTCACACTATCATTTAATATGAATTTACAGTTTTTGTGAAATGTCTTGGTTTCAAGAATCCTTTATAGTACAATAAATGATGAAAAGGGACTCTGCCAGCTAACACAGCACTAATAATTTAGTGGTGGTTCAAGAGCCAATGTACATCTTATGTCTATTAATCTGGTTGCCTGTGTCAACTCCAAGAACATCTATTTTTAGAAATCCACAAAAATCTTTGAAGCAGTTGAAATATTGATGAATGAACATACGTGCATGTGGTCAAATGCAAAAAAAAAAAAAAAAATACAATAATAATAATTAACTACAGTGTAATTATATGTGTGTTTCCACAGACCAATGAAACATACAGGCAAAAGGCTCAACAATAACAAGACCACTTTCATTGTCAAAAATGTCATGGCTGGAAAGACAGAGGGCTACGCATTAGTCCTGGCTGGGGAGGTCAAACTCAGCATTTTTAAAATTAGCTATTTTCTAGTGGCATCTCCTACTTTAGGCAAATTAATTCAAGGTGCTTCTGATTCTATAGTGCCCTTAAAATCTTTTTAACAGATGGAACACTAGATGTCTGGGTACTTTTTTACAAAATCAATTAACAAAATAATTGATGTGTGTAGAAAGCAATACAAACATGTCTAAAGCAACAAGGGGGGATGAATCCATCATGTTCTACTCACATAAATCAAGTTTTCATACAACACAAAATCATATAATCTCAATGAACACATATTAAAACAACTTTTTAGTCAAAAACTGCAGCACTGGATCTAAAGAGAAAACCCATTTTCACCCTCGACTGATGAGTCCCGGAAGGAAGAAAGGGATGACAAACTTCCTTGCTGTTTCCTACAACCAATCCAAACCCTTATTAATTTTTTGTAACAGCCGACGCCTGCACAAGGCCCTAACTGTCACATAATTAGCTAGGAATGAGGACCTAAATGCAGGAATGAGTAAAAATAAAGATACTTTATTAAGAAAAAATACAAATAGGAAAACAAAACTCTCACAGGGGAGAAAAACAACAAACTAGAAAAAAACATAAACTGAACAGGTAGACAACAAGGACCGACTAGAAGGGAACACTAGAACAGGAACAGGAACAGCCTCACAAACATGCAAACTAACTAAACGATTCAACAAACGCAAGAGGGAAGGTGGCACAATATATAGAGGAGGCACATGAGGGACAGGTGCAGACGATCAGCAAGACTAAACTAGGAGGCGTGGCCAGGGAAAACAAGCGGGCAGGATCAGAAGAGCGCCTGGCAGACAAAAACACAAACAGAGCCATGCGCTCAAACACAAAACAGAGACAGACACACTGACAGATAAGAAGGAGAGGGCTGTCAGACTCAATGATTAAAGGAAACTGAACAGGCTCATCAACTGCCACAGGGAACAGGACAGGCTCATTGACAGACACAGGGAGCTGGACAGACTCAATGAACACGGGGAACTGGACAGGCTGTGTGGCGACCGCAGTGGTCGGGAGTGCTGGCAGAGACTGGGAAATGGCCTCTGTGGCCGGGAACACTGGCAGTGACTGGGGAATGGCCTCCGTGGCCAGGAGTGCTGGCAGCAACTGGGGAACGGCCTCCATGGCCGGGAACGCTGACAGCGACTGGGGATCGGGTGCCTTACTCTGCTTCCTTCTCCTCCTCCTCCGGATGGTCAGAAGCACTGCAGTTGGAACGGCCGCCACCTCCTGGCGGTCGGAAGCGGGAACGGCCGCCGCCTCCTGGCGGGCAGCCACGGACTTAGGTGTGGAGCTCCGTCTCTTCCTCCTCCTACCAGTGATGGGAAGAGGGGCTGCAGCACCCACCATCAGTGAGGGGGCATCACTGTCATCGGGCTGGGATGAAGAGAGAGAGCCTTCCGAGACACAAGCTGAGATAAAATAATCTCACTTTAAAGCCAATTTTATGGTCTCGGTAAGACTCCCCTCTTCAACCCCAACAGGAATACAAGACTTGATGGGCTCAACCAGGCCTACCACAAAGAGATCAATGAGGCATTCCTGGTTGAATTTCCAGCAAATACTCCCTCAGCAGCTGGTTACCCTGACAGAGACCAAAGAGTTTTTCGGTTTTGGAAGCTCTTCGGCGAACTGGAGAATCAGTGGTTGAATCGATCTGTCACAGAATTAGCAGGAATGAGGACCCAAATGCGGTAATGAGTAAAAATAAAGAAACTTTAACAATAAATACAAATAGGAAAACAAAACTCTCACAGGGGAGAAAAAACAAAAAACTAGAATAAAACAAACTGAACAGGTAGACAACAAGGACCGACTAGAAGTGAACAGGAATAGACTCACCAACACACAAACTAACAAAACTATTCAACAAACACAAGAGGGAAGAAGGCACAATATATAGAGGAAGACGAATGAGGGACAGGTGCAGACAATCAGCAAGATAAAGACTAAACGAGGCGGTGTGGCCAGGGGAAACAAGCAGGCAGGGTCAGAAGAGCGCATGGCAGACAAAAACACAAACAGAGCCATGCACTCAAACATAAAACAGGGACAGACAAACTGACAGATAAGAAGGAGAGGGCCATCAGCCCAAGGTCGTGACACTAACTACTTTGCTTTTGTGCAATTTGAAGAAGCAAACTCAAACTTCGGAGGTGTAAGTGATAGTAAACCAGGGAGTCATGGTTTGGCTTAGTCTCCACCCACAGTTTTTGCACTAACCGTCTGATGCATTTTGCACACAAAACTGCGAAAAGCTTTCTCAAGTTTTTAAGTCCTAGTAATTCTGGGGTGCGGTTCCCGAACAACGACATAACTCAGAGCTTAACCACCATAGTACGATGCATTACTTGAGAAATTAACTAGCTTGTCATGACTGTTTCCCGAAACCATGTGGCACATCCATTATACATAGAACTGTCGTTAATGACGTTACACAGGGGATGGAGCAGTGGCGAATTCTCAGGGCCAGCAAAGCCTTCTCTGCTGGTCTAAAATGTCTAATAAATACATATTTTTTCATCCTTTCATTCTCATTCACCTTTTTGCCTATTTATTTTCAATCACTTTCCACTCCTAATTCATCTAAAAACGAATAGCAAACAACGAACAGTTTATCCAATCAGAATTTATTCCTTGATTCCTTACAAGCGAAGTTTGATGACTGGTTCACAAATCGCATGCCAGATCATTTTAAGGGGCTGGAGGTCGGCTGGAGCACCCTCCTTTCAGGAGTGGTGCTCGGAGATGGGAAGGGTGGCAACCTTTGAGGAGGGGTCATTTAGTAGAATGGGGAACTACAACGGGTTTGTGGAGCAATGGGGCGGGTATATAATTTATGGACAGGTGATTATTTTTATTGTATTTTATATTTGTTTATTTTATTTTTGATTTTATTTTTTTTATTTTTGTGTGTGTGTGTGTGTGTGTGTGTGTGTCTTTATAATTTGCGACCACTAGGATGTTGTCACATGTGAAGATAGCCTTCTCGCAATATCACAGGGAACTTCTGCTGCTGAATATGCTTTACAATTTCGCACGCTGGCCGCTCAAAGTGGATGGACTGACACTCCACTCAAAGCCCATTACCGACAAGGATTATCACCGGCTCTCCAAACTGAGCTGGCGAGACGCGATGACCAACTAACTCTAGAACAGTTCATCCAATTGTCCATTCGTATTGACAATTTGATACGCTCTCGTTCACCACTGGTGTCTGCTCAATTCACTCCTTCATCTGAGATGCTCCCTGCTTCCTCTCCAGAACCCATGCTCATCGGCCAAATTCACCTCACGCATATGAAACACCAACGCCGACACCACCTGTGTCTATGCATTTACTGTGGCGAATCTGGTCATCTGCTTGCCAGCTGCCTTCATCATTCTGGAGCCTTTACCTTCAAACGTCCTCCGGTGAGTCCCATCACTAACTCTCATCTCTCTTTACTGGTGACAATAAGCTATAATGGACAGTCTGCTACTGTTACTGCTCTAATTGACTCTGGTTCAGCAGGGAATTTCATTGATGCATCCCTAGTTCACACTCTGGCTATTGATACCGTACCTTGTGTTCCCTCTTTGTGTATCACAGTGCTAGACGGACGCCCATTAGAGTCCGGCGCCATTCAGAAGATAACAAAAACTGTGTTGTTACAAGTAGGAGCTCTACACCACGAAACTCTTCAGCTATTTGTCACCAGCTCTTCAAAAGACTCCCTCATCCTTGGATTTCCCTGGCTTGTCGCTCATAACCCCATAATATCTTGGAGGGATGGAGTCCTTCTTGTTATGCCGCATGTCTGAAAACTCCTCGCCCTGTATGCTGTCTCTCTACAAACCTGCACAAAGAGCATGAAGACCTCCCTCCCAATGTTCCTGTCAAGTATCGAGACCTGAGTTATGTGTTCAGCAAAACGAAAGCCACTGAATTACCTCCACATCGCCCTCAAGATTGCGCCATTGATTTTTTTCCCAGGTACACATCTTCCAAAAAGCCATGTATATCCTTGTCTCTTCCAGAAACCAAGGCCATGGAGGAGTATGTGGAGGAGGCTCTGCACCTAGGCTTCATCCAACCTTCTACCTCTCCAGCTGCTGTGGGCTTTTTCTTCATTGAAAAGAAGTATGGCAGTCTATGACACTGCATTGATTATTATAAGCTCAATGACATCACTGTAAAATTCACTTATCCATTGCCATTGGTACCCGCAGCTCTTGAACAGATGAGAGAGGCCAAAGTATTCACCAAACTGGATTTGCGCAGTGTCTATAACTTGATTCGCATCTGCGAGGGAGATGAGTGGAAAAAAGCGTTCGTAACCAACATGGGGCACTATGAATATCAGATCATGCCCTTCGGGCTTTCGAACTCACCTTCTGTATTCCAAGCGTTCATGAATGAACTATTCAAAGACATCAACAAATTTGCTGTGGTCTACATTGACGATATTCTCATTTATTCTCCTTCTCTAGAAGCACACAGAACATGTACGTGTAGTACTACAATGTCTGACAGAGAATCAGTTGTTCGTGAAAGCAAAAAATGTGTGTTCCATGTCCCCACTAATTCCTGCTGTAGGGCTTTACTGGTTGTTTAGATCAGTGTTACTATCAGAAATAATTAATAATTATTTCTGTAGTTATTAATCAATATTTAAATTAATTAATTGGATCTAACTCATTAAAACCTCATATGGGACTCCAGTAAATGTAGTGTGCTACGTTTAGGAGCAAGTTTGGTTATTAGAAATAATTAATAATTATCAAAGATAATTATTAATTATTAAAATCAATAGAACATTGATGAGAATCAATGTTAGCTTTTTTTAATCCTTTAAAATCAACACTTATCAAAGATAATCGTTAATTGTTAACATCGATGAAACATTAAAATTAACACTAGCTTATTGATCATTCAAATTAAATCAAAGATAATTATCAATTATCAAAAATCAATAGAATATTAATAAGGATTAACATTGACGGGGCACCACCCTGGAATCAGGGACTAATAACCAAATATTAAAACAGTCTCAATATTAGATTGTTTTCTTAGGAAAATCAACATCCGAAGAATATCGATTTTCGGGAAAAAAAAAACAATGAATGAAGGTTTGAATCCGAGCACTGACATCCCGTCAGCATGACACTGGCGTATGCAAAACAAACCAAAACACTTCTCTTTGTAATATAAACAAAGTTTATTTATGCAGTAATATCAATTAATAATTAATACAATGCAGTCAATAAACTTCTGACTTACAACTACAAACTAAACAGTGATATGATTAGATATGGAAATAAAAATAATCCTATAACACATAAGGTGTGTGTGTATCAGTGTGTGTGTGTGTGTCAGTGTGGTTAGTGAGAGAGAGAGAGAGAGAGAGATTATTAAGTGACAGCCCGAAAGCTGATTTCACGATATCTCGTAAAAAGTCCTGCGTTATTTGACTCTAATGGATGAACTCAGTTGCTGTCTCACCCGCAATGGCGAAAATGCACAACAATCCAATTTGGTTGGACCACAATACAGCAAAACAAATTCATGATAATTAATACCCTGAGTATTAATAATTAGCGGACATGGCGGTCCGTAAACTGTACAAGCAAAAACCTTGAAACACAAGAATAACACGCTATAACATTCTATCTCTGCCCAGACGTAACCTCTTACTTGAATCACATGAGGACACAGGTAGAATGTGTTTTCCTCCGTCCTTTAACTTTGACCCGGTTCCTTGAGGCTCGTGTGATGACGGGAGGCCGTTTCCTCGCGCTGTCGGCGGGCGGTACAGCTGTTGATTCTCGGCGGGCTGGCGGAGAACTCAGAAATGTCGACTTGATTGAAGATGGAAGAGAAATCTTTAATCTCTTCACTTCTGTAGGCCAACGGATGAAGATGTGAATTGCTCGGCGGTCTCCTGTGGATCCGTTAGAGTGTTCGGTTGAACACAGAGTAATCTCAACTCGTCCAGCAAGATGGAGATTGTATTGCTACAGTTTCAAGTCGGACATTACTTCCTTAAGCCACGAGGTTGCACCGGAGAGCAGCAAAAAGCTACGTCCGTATTCGGTGAACGAAGTCGCTGGAAGCCACTCTGGAAGCATTTCAGAATTATTTGAAGTCCTGATGATGTCATGTTTGAGGGACGTTCTGTGGTGTGCCTCATCCAATAGGAGTTGAGAGCTCGATCCTTTAGAGGGCAAGGCTTCATGGATCTGTAGTCTGTTTTGGACTCCCTTTGTTTGATTTTGGCACAATTTTTATCAGTAAAATTTACGACTTAGAAGGTGGGGGCTTGAGTTATGTTTTTATGACTGTTAGGCCTGCCTTTGTCTTCTATCTGAACACATGAGGCCCAACACTGCTTAGGATACTTACTGAGTGAGGAGGGCACTCGTATGGATTCTGCAAAGACCCAAGCGGTAGTGGAATGGCCTACTCCAATGTCTGTGAAGGAGTTATGTTTCCTAGGATTTGCACATTTCTACAGACGATTCATCCACAACTTCAGTCTGGTAGTCGAACCTCTCACCTCTTTACTCTGGAGAAAACCACATTATCTGAAATGGACTCCTGTGGCTGATAAGGTATTTGCGGACCTCAAAGCTTGCTTCACCAGCGCTCCCATACTAAAGCATCCTGATCCTTCACTTCTGAGACACCTACTTCCATTCTACACCCATCTGTCATCGTAGCTCCCGTTCACTGGAACATCATGGAAGAGATAGCAGAGACTCAACGTACTGAACCATCTCCCCCTCAGTGTCCTGATTATCGCACTTATGTGCCATCTGCCCTTCGGTCCAGTGTCATTCAGTGGGTTCACACTTCTCTAAGCTCAGGACACCCGGGAGAGAATCGCACAACTCAACTGGTTCGGAATTGTTTCTGGTGGCCCAAGTTAACCGCAGAGGTATCTACTTTCGTCCGCAACTGCGCCATATGTGCTCAGATGAAGTCCTCAAAGCAACTACCTGCAGGTCTACTTCAACCGCTACCCATTCCTCACCGAACATGGTCACATCTTGCAGTCGACTTTCTAACTGACCTCCTGCCATCGCAAGGTAATACTACTATCTACTATATACTACTACTATACAACGAGAGACTGAACATCTTACGTCTGGTTTTCACCCTCAATCCAACGGTCAAGTTGAATGTCTCAATCAGGAAATAAGCCACTTTTTATGTACGTACTGCCATCAAAACCTATCTGATTGGAGCCAGTTTCTGCCCTGGGCTGAATACGCACAAAACTCACTTCACAAACCGTCCACTGGCATGACCCCCTTCGAATGTGTGCTGGGGTTTCAACCTCCGTTCTTTCCGTGGTCTGGAGAACCCACCGACCTCCCTGCTGTTGATCACTGGCTTTGGAGAAGCAATCAAGTCTGGGACGCTGCCCATGTACATCTGCAATGGGCTATTCATCAACAAAAGATTCAGGCTGACCGGCGTCATCATCCCTTCCCTTCGCTTCATCCGGGACAAAGGGTCTGGCTGTCCACCCACAATCTCCGGCTCCGTCTACCCTGCAAGAAACTCAATCGCAGGTATATCAGCCCATTTAAGATCATCAAACATATTAACCCTGTCACATATAAGCTGCAACTTCCTAATAACTACCACATATTTCCCTCATTCTGTGTATCCTTCCTGAAACTTGTGGGCAGTTCTGGTCAACCTCCTATGGATGATCCGGTTCCTCTGTCCCCGCTTGAGCTTGACGGCCAGATCGTCTACAGTGTCCGATCCCTTCTGGACTCCCAACGTCGGCCGACAAATGTTCTACCTGGTTGACTGGGAGGGATACGGACCAGAGGAGCGCTCTTGGGTGGCAGCCGACGAAATCCTGGACCTCAACCTCAACACGGAATTCCACGGCAGTTATCCTAATCGCCCACATTCAAGACCAAGAGGTTGACCACAGAAAGCGACTGCTACCCCTCGTCGAGGGGGCCCTGAGGGGGGGCTACTGTCACATCTGCTTCCACCATTCCCCGAACTCTCCACACACCTTCTAGCAATCAACTCATTAAGATCACTACAAATAGTCCTGGACTCACACTCTACCTTTGCGAAATCTTGTCTCATCACCGAACATTACTGAGCATTACTTACCTGCATTACCTGGATATCCTGTGTATTACCTTGCTGCCTGTTTTCTGTTTATTCTCTGTCTCATATTTTGGATTTGTTTGCCTGGTTGGACTGATTACTGTGTACTGAACAATCTGCCTGTTTATGACCCCGACCTGCTTGCTGCGTAATAAATACTGCACATGGATCTTTTATGAGCCGAATGAGTTTCCCTCATTACAGCTGTTGGGGCCAGAGTGGGGCTGGGGATTGGGAAGGGGAGGGGTAATAGTGGGGGTTAAGATTGATTCTGTGTATATATGTTTTGTTTTTCTGTTTATTTATGAGAATCAATAAAAATTGTTAATCTGAAAAAATGATCAAATCAACCATCAGAATGGGGAAAAATTTGATCTCAAGTGATTTGGAGTGTGGCATGATTGTTGGTTCCAGATGGGCTAGTTTGAGTATTTCTGTAACTGCTGATCTTCTGGGAATTTCACACACAACAGTCTCTAGAATTTACTCAGAATAGTGCCAAAAACAAAAAAACATTCAGTGAGCGGCAGTTCTGCGGATGGAAATGCCTTGTTAATGAGAGAGGTCAACAGAGAATAGCCAGACTGGTTCGAACTGACAAAGTCTATGGTAACTCAGATAACCGCTCTGTACAACTGTGGTGAGAAGAATATCATCTCAGAATGCTCTGAGGTGTAGCTTGGAGCTGTTTTGGCGGCACAAGGGGGACCTACACAATATTAGTCAGGTGTTTTTAATGTTGTGGCTGATCGGTGTGTGTGTGTGTGTGTGTGTGTGTGTATATATATATATATGATATATATATATATATATATATATATATATTAGGGCTGTCAATCGATTAAAATTTTTAATTGAATTAATTACATGGTATGCCGATTAATTAATCGAATTAATTACAGTTAAACGCATATATAAATATTTGCTTAGAAAGCCCCTCAAATAACAATAATTCAATAATTGGTTAAATACTCATAAATAGTTATGTTTAATTAATTATAAATAAAATATATATTATAAAAAATAATAATATAGATAATTAAAATGCACTACATCATTGTGGCACACGAGTAAAGCATTAAAAAAGATGGTAACACTTTACAATAAGGTTCTATTTGTTAACATTAGTTAACAACATTAGTTAACATGAACTAACAATAAACAATACTTTTACAGCTTTTAATAATCTTAATGTTAATTTTAACATATACTAATACATTTCTCAAACAAAAAGTTGTGTTTGTCAACATTAGTAAATTCACAATGAACTTACAATCAACAATTGTATTTTTATTAACATATATTAACAAAGAATAAATGCTGTAAACAATATATTGTAAATGTTTTGTTCATGATACCTAATGCATTAACTAATATTAACGAATAGAACCTTACTGTAAAGTGTTACCAAAAAGACAATTCAAAAAGTGGCTTTAGTATGCAATATTTTGTTTATTTCCATATTATTGAACTTATGTCATCCGCCTATCATTGGCCTACAGTTCACACAATCCATTTTGCAATTGTTTTTGTCAATCAGTCTGAGACAGATTTGTTATGAGGGCTTCACGTCAATACACACCTGCGTCAGATGCTTTTGAAGCGTTAAACATAGTTTGAAGCTTAGAAAAACACGTCTTAAGATCCCTGCATTCGTATTTGCACTCCGTCGAGCTGTGTTTGAAAGCAAGAATGTGTTTTCATCTTGTTTTGTCTGCTGTCGGTAAGTGTGGTTTGTTCTCTGTATAACCATGTTGCCCAAATAGCAGAAGTTTTGCTTATTGCCCCCTGGAGAAAACAGGTGGTACTTCAAGCTTGAATTGCTCAGATGCAAGAAATATTCCTTATCGTGGAATATATATATATATATATATATATATATATATATATATATATATATATATATATATATATATATATATATATATATAAATTAGTGACTATGTTGTAGGAAATTAGCAACTTTGTGGCAGGTTATATTTACAACTGCCAGCATTCATCACCAATAATATGTAAGAATTTATATATAAATTAGTTTAGGAATCTTGGTCGCATTCGACCACCATTATTTGAAGGATAAATAACAAATGATCAAATTAGAAATCTGAATAAAAATTCTCCACCATTAACTATATAATAAAACAGGCTTGTTGTATCCACTCACAATTTATATGTAAGGTATTAGCTTAATAAGGGAATTATGATTAACTCTATTATCTCATTTGATGTGATTATTTATCAGAATACACCATAGTCAAATTATCTTTGAATACAAACAAGACTTTATTGCTAATCTAAAACATCAAACTAACTAACACATAGACAAACGTGAAAAACAGGTTGGTGAGTGAACTGTAACAGAAGGTGAATGGAAATTATCTGTACACAGCAAATTGAACATTATGGAGTCTATAGACAATGCCTTGAAAATCATTGATACTTCATTTAGTATACCTCGATTTGCAGTCGGGTTACCTGAAGTATTTACATAAAACACCAGCACTTTCTAGCAAAAGTCTGAAGATGTACTAGCGTTTTGTTGCGTTGCTTTGGTTCTTTGGATCTTTGGCTGGGTCCACAGAAAGTTCTGGTTGTTCTCCATCGATATTTTGGATGCCGGTTATTTAGTTAACTTTACGTTCCGAGCTTTCCTGGACTCTACATCGTGCGGAACCTGGGCAGAGGGGTGCCAGACCGATGCCAGCCAAAGAAGGGCTAAGAGCCATGAGTGAAGAGAAGAGAGGAAGAGGCAAGAGCGGAGGAGAAGAGGACCGTTCATCCTAGGCGGGGAGGTTTTGTTGAGTTGAGTTTGGCCGCACCCCAAAGGTGCCTTGAGCCAAACAGAAGTGTCTTTTCAGATACCATGTGATCATCTCTCTGTCCCTCCTTCTGAAAGTGATTAATGAGTCTTTGTTCTTAAGGTTTCTGTTTCACACTCAAAATTGGGCAATGTTTAATCATGAACTTTTATACAATGAAATCGCTAATACATATTAGAAAATACCCTTCATTAGCATTTGAGACATGCAAAATGAAACTCAATGATAGCAAATATGACATACTTTCATGAATATTCAACATGCAAATTACAAAACATGAATATACCTGATTAAAAATCATAATGCTGAATTCACTGGTTTTACAACATGGATAATATATTACACATTATGAGAAACATAATTGTCAGGGTTATTATCAGGTTAAACCTTGAATGAGAGTTCTAGGCACTTTAGCAGATTATGTGCAGGATAAAAATACAGTAAAGTTTTGCGATTGTGTCAAAGTTCCTGGATTGAGATGAGATGTCCTGATATGTGTAGATGTGTATACTACAAAAGTTCATTTTGTACATTTGAAGTTATGAGCAGAGCATTAGTTTTGTGTCTTGCTAAAAAGATAATACAAAGAAAGTCTGCTTTTTTCAATCTTCAAGCTATTTTGTCTTGGATGAGTTTTTAGCATATGAGGTCAGGTGTTCCACAGGCAATGTCTCATCAGGCCTGTACAGTGCGACATATATGTCAAAAAAATTGGTCTGTGTGACCACAGTACCACCCGTGTGACACGGTTTTGCATATGTGTGAGACAGAGCTGCTTGTTTGTGTGAAGTGAGAGTTTGTTGTGTGCTTGTTTGTGTGTGAGGTTAATCGATGGCACATCACTATTTTACTTGGTAGTTGTAGTCTATTGTGCGATTAAAAATAATGTCCCGGCTGCGTAGAGTCCATACATCCAACACCAATTCCCACAATTCCTAGGGAACAATCCCATAATTCCTATGCAGCTGCCTCTATGCCATTTCCTCAGCTAGTCAAGTGAGTTAGATGATGACAGGAAAATGAAGTGGTATTTTCAAGTGCTCAACCAAAACCCCAAACGAGCCCGCGAGGTACAAACAAAAGAAGCAACATTGCCAAATGAAATTAAGGGAGAAGCGAAAGGGAAAATGTATAGATACAATGCCGAGTGGAAAAAGGATTTTCCTTGGCTAACTTTCGATGCTAAACAACAGCTCTTATTCTGTTGCTGGTGCATGGAGTCTCCAGAAAAGGTTAGAGTAGACAATCATTATGTAATGGGTAGCAGCATTTTAAAAAACACAGCACTTCCCAACGTCACTTTTTTGCCAGAGATGCCTTCATCGCCAAACAACAACCTGAGCAGGCTGGCACGCTGCTGCACACCCTGAGGACTCAGGCAGCCAAAGCGGATGATGCTGCTCTCCATGAAGTGAGAATGAAAATTAATGTGGCGTATTGCATTACCAAAGAAGAACTTCTGTTTATGAAGCACACACACACACACAATGCACTAAAGCAATGATGCAACTGTTGACAGTGTGAGTCCAGTAGAGGAGTGTCACGGTTTGGGTGAGTTTGCTGGTTTGCAAAAAAAAAATAGTTTTTTTATTAAGTGATGTCTGCCCACAGACCCACAGATCTGTCTTGCTAATTTTAAGTGTAATATATGTATGTTGTTTGGATTGTGATTAGTGATTTTGGGCTATATAAACAACATTTACTTGTTAAACAAGAGGTGTTATGTTCCTGCAGTCTGCCATTTTGGGCAAATAAAGGAAATGTTTGTCTGAAAACATTTATTTTTAAGGTCTGGATTTGGTGTGCCCTGTATGCAACATTAATGTCCTTTGTCACATGCCTGTTTAAGTGATGAACTGCACTACTTGTGGTTTTCAGAGATGGTAACAGATGTTTTACACTTGTGCTACAATTGTGTGGCCTGTGCTACAAAACTTTCAATCTCTGTAGCACCAGTGCTATGTGCAAAAAAAGTTAACATACATCCCTGCTCATGCTACCTTATTAGTCTAATTTAAGTGTAGCAAATTGTTTATATCAAAAGACAAAGGAGTGTCTTAGATTTCCATGGCAACCATGGGGTTTCTTCATAAGAGTCTCTTGAAGATGGTCAAGATGGCCATGTCATGTGATGACCATTAAGTGTGAGGGTATTTCCTGATTTATAACATGAGTGAGGAGGGGTCTGATGGAAGGCTATGTGCTATCCTGAAAAGTTTCCTTTGTTCAGACGATGGTTGACACAACAGATAGTAGTGTCAAGGTATTATAGACCTCATTGTAATAAACCTGTCCATTTGGTAAAGTAAAACTCTAATACTGAACTAAGAAATCCAAATCCTTAACCCACCAAACCAGTAGCTGAGTTCACCAGAAACAATTATGTGGCCCCTCACAAAGTTTACTATTAATGCTGCCACTTGGAAAAACAAATCTGCAAGAAAACAAGCCCTGCCCTTTTAAAACAGATCCACTTTGGAATGTATGTGGGTGTCTGTGAGAAATTGTTAAAAAAAACTATGAGAACTAAAACAAATCTGCACTGACTCATTAGCTTGCGTGGTTCACAGAGAGGATGCCATATTAATCGCAAAGATGTAGGTCAGTGAATAGCTCTTCATCATACTTTAATGGCAGTTAAATCCCTTACACTAATGTACTCTGGATAAAGTTTAAACATCCCTGACTCACTCATTGCTTAATGTCATCATCAATTTGTTCTGAAAAAAGACAGAGATACATTACAAAGTCACAGTGAATGGAAACAGACTATTCCAGACTTTGAACCATTTTGAAAAGTAACTCAGTTAAGACCAATTGCCAAACATATTGCCAAGAAATTCTCTGCTGTTACATTATGCCATGAACACGTAGACTGTCTGGGGAGAAGAAGCCAGGCTAATATCTCTTCAGGACAAAACTGGGACACTGACATCACCTCACAACTGATTAAACATCTAGGATAAATCTTGTGAAAGACTGAATATTCATGGATATGGTTTCTTGTTTTATGGGTAGTGCTTCTCTATACTTGCTTCATATTCTGCATTACTTTCCCTGGCAGATAACTTTCAGAATTGCATGTACAGTAAACCCAAAAGTATTTAGATACTTTTGGATGCTTAAGTCACATTTACTGTAAAAAATGCCTGAAAGTCACTTTGAGTAAATAGCTGGTGTCAATGTTTTGCTTGAAAAGTGTGTTTTTGCTAGAAATTGCTATATACTTTGTTAGAAATTTTGTTAAAGCCACATTCAAACATTTTTAAGTGCCCAAATTCTTTTTGTGGCCACTATGTGGCAGTCTTACATATGAAAATTAAACACTTTTATGTAAGACACTCTTGATAAAAGCATTTGCTAAAGACCTTAAATGTAAATGTTTATGAAAACTTTATCATTCTGTAATCTGCGGAAACTTTAAAAATGCCTTGGCAAACCTGTTTTCATTATTAGTGGAAATACCCAGCACTTTTACTCTTTTTGGGAATCCAATTCGATTCTAGTCCAAATCTACATCATGCCTGTTATGAGCGCCTTTCCATTTTCATCTTCACATAAATTGTTAATTAAGGAAAGCTCTGAGACCCCTGTAACTCAGAGCAGAGGATTAGCTCTGGCTAATGTAATGGAAGAAATTGGAGCTAGATGCTGTGGGTACTGTGGTCTGCTGGAACTGTGTGTGTGTGTCATTTATTGCACTGCTATAGTGAGGGCTGCCACGTCATATTAATCTCTAGCACCAAAGCGCATATGAGATCAGTACACAGCTGTAGGGCTCTTTAGAACTGTGTGTGTGGCTTCAGTTTGAATGTCCTAATGAAACGGTGCAGTTCATGGACATCACTATGGCTTGCGAGCAAGTTCTAAATTAAAGTAAAATTATTCAAATTCCCTGATATTTCCATGTTTTTCATGACTGTAGAAACCCTGTACTTTCTTGATAAACCTTACAGATCTGAACAGAGGACGTGTATTGAGTTGCCATGGATATCTGCTCACCTCAGGCTGTATTGTTTTGAATACAGGAACATCCATCAAAGTGATCTGACGCTGCAACAAATCAATCAATAAATAAAAATCTATATTGTTAAATTGACAAAATACTAACATTAAATGTGTTTTACATACAGAGTATACTTTAAAGTGCAGTATTTTGTATGTTTCACTGGCTGATAAGACAGTTGTACAGGACTTGAATAATAGGCTTTTGAAAAGTGGCAAAAATAAAAGATGAAGGCATAGTAAAAAGTCACAAACAGTTTCAATGTGATCTTCATATAACAAATAGAAAATTCATAATTATCATACCCTGGAACACTAAATTGTCAATAGTTGGAAATTTTTTTTTTATTTTTTTTTTTTTTTTTACTGAACCATAAATTGATGATGTTTGTGTATGGGAATTGGAGCATTTATAAACTCACAGCAAACTCCTCAAGTGTCACTTTAAGCATGTCAAACTCCACCATGTCAAAGCTCTTGGCAGAGTCCAAGCTTCGTCCATCCAGAGACTCTGAACTGCTGCTGTCCTTCAAACACAGGAGAAGGACAGTCAGAGAAAGAGAAAAGAAATGGAAAAGGAGAGAAAATAGGACATAATCAGTGAAAAGGTCTCATACATCTATGAAATCCATATGGTCAAAGATCCATGGCCACTTCAGCTCTTCCTGTGGATATTTAATCAGTTTAATTACCATTGTCTAACTGAATTACTTCATTCCATTTGATTATTCCACACAGATGGTAAAAGTGAATCAGAATGCGACTACATCACTTTCATTATTTTTTTGACAGGCAACGTGGCAATGCAGACCATAATATAATTAAATCCATACAAAAATAGACCACATAACAAAGGCCTATGAAGGAAAGATACAGTCACTGTGGGAAAAAAAAGGGTTTCTCCTCTGCAAATTATCCTGACAGACTGCCTTTGAAGTTTCCCAGTTTTATCTGGTGTAATATCCGTCCGTACTGATGAACTCAGTGTAAAATCTTATCTTCTAAAAAGAGTCTTATCTTCTCTGTGCGCACCCTTAATTGTTGGAATATTCATTCATGCCCTTATTTCAAGTCATTACAGTGCATAAAACTTCCTTGGTTAAACTTCCTTGGCTGCACTTATTGTGAGCATACATTTGACTATGGAACATGCATGATTGCTCCGTTCAACCAAGACCTTTCATTTTCTTATTAATGTCCACATACGTACCGTATTTGGCATTTCAACTTTTGTGGTGCAGTTTACACACTGGGCAACAACAGAAAATGATGGATTTTGCTTGTCAAAACTCAGTAAAGGCACTGCAAATATAATGTAAACCTCAATTTTTCCCCAATGCTTTTATGACTGCTCATGTCTTAAAACACATAGTCTAAATAGGTCAGGGTCTGCAGATACATATCAATAGCTATGTTTCCATCCAAGTTGCGAATTTAATTTATGAAAAAAATAAATAATAATAATATCAAAAAATTATGTGTGAATAAAGACGCGTTTCCATCCCATGTGTTCAAAAGAACAAAATCGTCACTTCTGGAGAAATTGTAGCCACTGTGATTCTTTTTAAAATAAATATATATACAGTTTAGAGCACACAGACAAAACACTGTAAAGAACTTGTTTCATGTCTGGGAGCGGCAGTGCATCATAGTTCTGGGATTACTATGTGCGTGCGTTCCTCCCTTCGTGCGGATCTATAAGATATTTTTCAAAAGAGTCAATAAACCTGCTCTTGGGCACAGTTCAAGTTTGTATTTGACTTATTTGCTCTACAAACTCTTACAAAGCTTTGGATTTTTTAGACACAGTTATTTCAGGATGACCAGAGCGACATTTCAGATGCAATGATTGGTCTGCTGGTTAGTCCAGTTATGAACAAGTCATTCAGTCACATAACTTTTTTATGTGCATCTTGTATACCTAAAAAATTCAATAGGAGTTTATTCGGTAAATGTGTTTCCATCATAGTTTGTGCACATTTCTTCTTATTGAATAAAAAATGTATCCACAGCAAGTTTTTTATGCACATTTTATTCGCATCTTGGAGTTTCCATCCAGCAGTTTTTATGCAATATCCCAAAATGAGCATAAAAATATGCTGATGGAAACCCAGCTACTGCTTTTTACTAACCTCATGTGATTTCTTGGCTTCTCAACTGGACCTTAACAGCTATGGCACTAATGTATAAACAGAACAAAACTAAATTAATTTATCATTGAAAATATATATATATAAATAAATAAATAATACTGGACTATGTCCAACCACACCTACACTTAAATCATAAAAATAAATGATCATCACGTATTGGCCAACGGTTTTCTAGGCACACCTGTGCAATGACATACAGCATTAATCAAGCCATCAAACTAGGTATGACTAAGAAAGGGCAATCAGACAGGAAAAAATAACAGAAAAAATCAGAGTTCCACATAGAGTGCTGACTTAGTTTTTCAGCTGGAGTTTATTACAAATTACAAAGCCTTAAGATCTGACCCAACTATAAATTATTTCCAAATTAACTAAATTATTTCCATTATTCTTTCCAAATGATCTAAATGCTCATGAAGAACATCTTGAGGCTACTATGAACATGAACTGTCTGTTTAATTTTGGTGAGAGAAATCTGAAAATGGTATATAAAGATATTTAAGGAAATATTCAGAACCTACGAAGATCAGATTGCTTCAATAATATGCAGAATTAATACTGAAAAAAATATAGCAGTTACCTTCCATGAATGATTGTGACCTGAGAACACAATAATCATTCATTATGGGCCATCTATGAACCTATAACTGGAAAACACTTAGAAAGACTGAAGATATCTAACGTGTACTGAACTATGACATGACACTGGAGCAACATCCTTCCAGCGTGTCTTTGTACTGATCAGCACTAATGGGGCAACAAGCAGTTATATTTTTCTGGTCCGATTCCCCTCAGCAAGCAAATATCATGTGATCGAGCTTGGACGCTGTACACAACACGCTTGTAAAAGACACAACAGCGCCTCCACTCTACAACGTTTGAGTAATCACACTGTGAATTTATGCTGCAGCACTGTGCTGTGATGTTATAGGTTATAATTATCAACTGCAATAAATCTTAACATTTTAACCCATGATGCTCTGCCCGTGCTAATGTATAAGCAGTTAACTGATCGCCTTATTGATCTGTATTTCAAGTATGGTTATGATTTTGTGTTGTAATTTACTTTTTTAATTGTTATTGTTACAACAGCTACCAAACCCCTTGGAAAATGAATGTATATAGTTAGCAATCATGTGTCTGCTCCACAGTTAGAAGAAACCATATCCCTCTAGATAATGGTGTGTGTGTGTACACTCAACTACTGGGAGGTGAAACTAAATGTGAAGGGTTTGAAGAGATGATGTTTCCAGCAATCAAAATCTGTAAGCTTTCATTTTTAAAGCATGGCAGCCAAGTCATACTAATGCAGTGTTCCCAGATTTTCAGTGAAATAACCCACTATTTTTCATAAAGTGGAGGTATGGAGAGTCTTCAGGCAAAGTAACCACAGACAATATCCAATTAATGGGAACAGGGGACAACATAAGGGACAATCTGGATCTAAAATATTTGCTGTTGTTGGAAGGTTCTATATATTTTAGATTGTGCTGTTGATGGTTGATGTTGATGCTATTTAATAAATGCTTTTATTAAAAGTGTTTTAAATGGTCAGAGACGAGGCCTGGTGGTTAATGCTCATCCTCTGACACATTGAGCTTAAACGGGCAATATAAGCTTGAATCTGACTCCCAACATTTCCTTATCCTGCTCCTTTGACAAATAAAATGGCAAAAAAATAAAAATAAATAAATAATATATCTATCTATCTATATCTATATCTATATCTATATCTATATACACACACACACACACACACACACACACACACATAAACACACACACTGTATATGCAAGTGTAACGGGAGCCATCTGGTACATGATAGCTGTGCAGTGTGTGTAAACCTCACACCCCTAGCCTCAAGAAGCACACTAGCATCTGACGCTAGAGGCTGTACCCTTTAACCTCCTAGTTAGTGTGTCCGCCTCACATGCCAACTGACGCTGGTTCAAATCCCACTCGGAGCAGGACAAGCAGGACCGGTTACAGTGGTGCTGTGACCCGGATGGGAGTGAGATTTAGGGGGGTGAGTGTAATGGGAGCCAGCTGGTACTTGATAGCTGTGCGGTATGTGTAAACCTCACTCCCCTGGCCTTAAGAGGCGTACTAGCGACTGACGCTAGAGGCTATAGCCTTTAGCCTCCTTGTTAGTGTGCCTGCCTCCCATGCTGGCTGACGCCAGTTCGGAGTGGGTAGACTGTGTGTGTGTGTGTGTGTGTGTGTGTGTGTATATATATATATATATATATATATATATACAGGTGCATCTCAATAAATTAGAATGTCGTGGAAAAGTTCATTTATTTCAGTAATTCAACTCAAATTGTGAAACTCGTGTATTAAATAAATTCAATGCACACAGACTGAAGTAGTTTAAGTCTTTGGTTCTTTTAATTGTGATGATTTTGGCTCACATTTAACAAAAACCCACCAATTCACTATCTCAAAAAATTAGAATACATCATAAGACCAATAAAAAAAACAAGTGAATTGTTGGCCTTCTGGAAAGTATGTTAATTTACTGTATATGTACTCAATACTTGGTAGGGGCTCCTTTTGCTTTAATTACTGCCTCAATTCGGTGTGGCATGGAGGTGATCAGTTTGTGGCACTGCTGAGGTGGTATGGAAGCCCAGGTTTCTTTGACAGTGGCCTTCAGCTCATCTGCATTTTTTGGTCTCTTGTTTCTCATTTTCCTCTTGACAGTACCCCATAGATTCTCTATGGGGTTCAGGTCTGGTGAGTTTGCTGGCCAGTCAAGCACACCAACACCATGGTCATTTAACCAACTTTTGGTGCTTTTGGCAGTGTGGGCAGGTGCCAAATCCTGCTGGAAAATGAAATCAGCATCTTTAAAAAGCTGGTCAGCAGAAGGAAGCATGAAGTGCTCCAAAATTTCTTGGTAAACGGGTGCAGTGACTTTGGTTTTCAAAAAACACAATGGACCAACACCAGCAGATGACATTGCACCCCAAATCATCACAGACTGTGGAAACTTAACACTGGACTTCAAGCAACTTGGGCTATGAGCTTCTCCACCCTTCCTCCAGACTCTAGGACCTTGGTTTCCAAATGAAATACAAAACTTCCTCTCATCTGAAAAGAAGACTTTGGAACACTGGGCAACAGTCCAGTTCTTCTTCTCCTTAGCCCAGGTAAGACGCCTCTGACGTTGTCTGTGGTTCAGGAGTGGCTTAACAAGAGGAATATGACAACTGTAGCCAAATTCCTTGACATGTCTGTGTGTGGTGGCTCTTGATGCCTTGACCCCAGCCTCAGTCCATTCCTTGTGAAGTTCACCCAAATTCTTGAATCGATTTTGCTTGACAATCATAAGCTGCGGTTCTCTCGGTTGGTTGTGCATCTTTTTCTTCCACACTTTTTCCTTCCACTCAACTTTCTGTTAACATGCTTGGATCCAGCACTCTGTGAACAGCCAGCTTCTTTGGCAATGAATGTTTGTGGCTTACCCTCCTTGTGAAGGGTGTCAATGATTGTCTTCTGGACAACTGTCAGATCAGCAGTCTTCCCCATGATTGTGTAGCCTAGTGAACCAAACTGAGAGACAATATTGAAGGCTCAGGAAACCTTTGCAGGTGTTTTGAGTTGATTAGCTGATGGCATGTCAAAATATTCTAATTTGTTGAGATAGTGAATTGGTGGGTTTTTGTTAAATGTGAGCCAAAATCATCACAATTAAAAGAACCAAAGACTTAAACTACTTCAGTCTGTGTGCACTGAATTTATTTAATACACGAGTTTCACAATTTGAGTTGAATTAATGAAATAAATGAACTTTTCCACGACATTCTAATTTATTGAGATGCACCTGTATATATGCCACCCCACTCAAAGCCGCACCTCTCCCTCCCGGGTGTCACTGTATGCACTCCCCTCCAGTTTTGTATACACGCACCTCCGACAATGATATATTACTATTATATGTCCTGTAAACTATATATTACAGGACAGCTACTGTCAAACATGAGAACATTAGTAAACACATGGGATGTGTTTTAATACCTGTGTATGGCAGGAGGTGATGCTGACACTGGCAGGGAGCCCGTTCCCCTTGTGTATGCTCTCAGGCAGACGAGAAGACCCAGATCACAGCCAACCTCAGCTGCTCACCACCACACACGACCTCTCAGCCATCCCTGCAACACACACACAAACAGTATTTTTTAAAAGATCGCATCTAAATGCACCCATATCACTATTACGGATTTGCTCATTATGAGCTGCTATATTTAATACAGCCAGCAGAGGGAGGTCTTCTCCATGAATACAGCCTCTCTCCCCTCAGCATTGCTCTTGCTACTGGCCTATATTCTCAGTCAGCCATTTCTTGTTCAAATGAGCCATATCCCAAACAGCCATCATGATAATATCCTGTAGAGCCTCTCTCCTATATGTACTGTTCAATATACGTTTTAAAACATGAAACATTTAGTGTTACACAAAAGCAAGTTTTTTATGGCGAAATGCAGTCCAG
This sequence comes from Myxocyprinus asiaticus, assembly GCF_019703515.2. Taxonomy (NCBI): domain Eukaryota; kingdom Metazoa; phylum Chordata; class Actinopteri; order Cypriniformes; family Catostomidae; genus Myxocyprinus; species Myxocyprinus asiaticus. Next base: position 20,189,119 of record NC_059376.1, on the reverse strand, counting down.
AATACAAGTACACAGCCTTTTAGTTTCTTATTCAATAACTAACTACTAATACAACAATACTATAATAAAACATGGCTAATATCCACATTGTAGAGTTGGTGAAAAGTCCATCCTAAGCGGTGACCCTACAGTACTGAAAGAAAAAGATAGACTCATACAAAGCTCAATAAACTAAACATTATGATTCAAATAAAAGCCATTCTTCAAGAACATTTACTTCATATTTTCTCAACAAATCATCAAGGTTGACTTCCCCAGTTTGATGCTTTTATTTATCAGATTTATGCAGAAAGGAGGATTAAAACAAGTACAAATGCATAAAGTTAAATAAAATTGTGAGTAAATAAAATTCCCTTCTCCATTTAAAAGTATGCTGTATATGATGTCATATATGTATCATATTACAACCTCATAAAACATGTAATGATTTAGCATATAACACTGCATGCAATGTGTACTTGGAGGTGATGGTGGTAATGCTAAATGTTCAATTATTTGTTCCAGTATAAAAATGACCCCTCCCAAATAGGGGTTAAAAAAAAAAGAGGTAGCTTGAATTTTTGACATCTGCAAAGACGTGCATTTTAAATATGAACAGCATATGTTTGTTGATTGTATGTAGGAATGTAATAAAATTTGATTGATAAATCGATTATTGATCGGCACATTATTTTCTCGATACGTTTCTGAGACATCAATATATTAACATTAGCTGACATTTAAATTAGAAGCCTAATTTGTGCGCATTCCTATTCACAGTCAGTTGGACCTCCGTTTAACCCTTTAAAGCCTAAGCCTTCAGCAAAATTCCAAAAATTCCATTCTGTGCCAGAATGATATTCATATCCATATTCATATTACATTCAAATTCATATAACATCACACACCTGAACTGTATATACCATATTGAAGAGAAGAACTAGGGCTTTCAAATGATATAAATATATGTATGTATGATTATTTAAGGCTAATCATCCTTTATCAATAATATTTCACACAGCAATATTTACAAAAATCTTCTCTTGCCACCATACTTGAGACAACTGCATTTTCAACCATTTTAATTACAAGCTAGAGGGAAACTTAGAGTGTATGAAATATACATAATTTTGTGGGCAATGTAGAATAGCAGACAGATTAGAAATATAATCTACTGTTTAAAAGTTATGATCATTCTAGTGATTAGTGGGAAAAACGGAATAAAACAAACATTTAGAATGTTAAGATACATTTCACATGACCACTATTCAAATACTCCTTTTGAGCACCCGTAATAATAAATTGAGATTGCATCTGAAATTGAAGGACACAAACACTGAAATAAACATGTTATGTGTTCAATAAAACACACATTTTATTTAAATTGAACATTAGAATTACACACGAATTACACAGCAAAACATACAAAATCATACTTTCGAACTATCTATAGTAAATACATTTTTAATAAAGAGTGCAGGAACAGAATATATATAAATCATAAATACTCATCAACTGCAATACCTGTGGAGAGAAGAGAGGGAGAAAAGAGGGGAGGCGGAGGACAACAACACCAGTAAACACAGCCCAACCTAGGCCTCTTCGCGAAACTGGTCACACTCAGCTGAGTGCCAAGACTGAAAACAGTTCCAATCGCGAACCAAGCAAAATCTTTTGCCATTACATTCCAGCGCACAACAAGCTACTTTAGTTTTATTTTCAGTCCTATTTTTCCGATAGCATAGCCAACATCTCTTAGAGAACTTTAGGGACATGGGATGTGTGGAGTGATGACGAAAGAGGGACTACAGGCTTTAGTGTATGCAAAGGGAAACTTGCGTGAATATCGATACCTCCCAGCTGACGAGTCAGGTTTTCTCTGAAATCTATCTGGGTTAAGCTCATCCCCTGGTGCCGCATGAATTTGTTGCCATTCCTTAAACTATATGAAACTATTGACGACGGCAATGTCTATGAAGTGGAAAAAGAGTCTTCCACCACTTCTGATTTTTTGTAGGACGTTGTAAGTTTTTATCCTTTGGTCTGACCTATCAACACCGCCCATGTTTTTGTTATAATCGCTGATGACAGTGGCCTGGAGGGCTACTTCTTTTGTCCAGTCGCCATCATTTTTTACAAACCTAGTAATTTTGGTTGAGCCATTCGCATTGTGGAAATTGGAGAGGCATGTAACTGCACGTGTCCTTCCACTGAATTACAAGTATATTCCCCTCAATCCTACACCACCTCATATCCCCACGAGCTGTCTTGCATTCCCATCATTTGATGTCTTAAATTCTGCAGGAAACAGTTTACGATTCACCCTGCATGTCCCACAGGCATTAGTTCCCATTCCTAACAACTTAACCATAAGAGCTGGGGATGTGTAAAAGTTGTCAAACCAAACATTTTAGCCCTGGTGTTCGAATGGCTGCAGTAACGATTCAACTACTTTGGTGGCCAAGTCAGTGACACGCCATCATGACTACCTGTGTAAACATTAAAGTTGAGAGTATACCCCTAGTCTGATGTTGCAATTACCCATAATTTAAATGTATTGTTTAAATCCTGACCGAGCTTTAGACTTGACCATACTTTCATCTATTGTGAGATTTTGGTTAGGCTGAAAGAGATGCTGGCATTTTTGTTTGAGGTTGATAACGCAACTTCTAAGGCAATTCTGATTATCCTCTATGGTAGGGTCTATAACATGTAGAGCTGCAAAAAGATCCTAGTAGCGGTCATGTGACATAAATCCCCATGCCCACGAGCCCTGTGACTTGGTTCCCCAATGACAATGGGAGTCAGGAAGAACTGAAAATCCCATGTAAATGAGCAACCCAAGAAATTTGTAAAATTCATTGGGGGTCAGCTCCATCCAAGCTCCTTGGTAGCTGGAATATGACGGACAGTTTAGGACGAGCTCCCACCCCTGACGGTTTGTAAAGCTGCATATCTCAGCAACTACAGCCTGAGTAAAAAATAGCATGAAAAAGTCAATTTCTCGCAACATCATATTGGAGGTTGACCGTACAGCCTGACGCACGCTACCTAAGTCAATACCGAAAGGACGGCTAGGCTTAAATGGGAGAGGTTTTGGTGCCTGTGAATGGATGTCAGAGTACAAGGGATAAGAAACAGAGTCAGGTAAGCGTTTACGCTTTCTTGCTGACTTGGGACCTGTGCGAGAATGGCTAGCCATACCCAAAATAAGAGTAACAGTGTTAGTGTTACTGTGAGTATCAGTCATATGAAAAATAGAAACAAACAATACATACACATTCATATATACCCAGTTGATGGTCTTGGCTGGGGATCAGGTTCCATCTCATCCACCATCTCCTCGTGGTCCGGGTCTTCCTGCAGTAGTTCCTGGTCCAGCAGATCTTCCTCTTGTGTGCTCATGCCCTCATGAGCCATGTCCTCCTCTGCTATGAACCTAAGTTCATCAGCAGTCAGCTGCCTCCTCCTCTTGAGGGTGCTGAGCAGGGAGCCATAGTCTCTATCCATCTCTACAACAGAAAAAATTAACTCTTACACTGAATAGTCACCAAAGGCTTGCAGACAAAGCAGAATGTCCAACTGCAGACAGCCCTCTCACACTTTCCTTGTGAACACGAAGCTACACACAATCTAAAATCGTGTCTGTGTGATGGATGGGTAAGGCTATCTGCTAAATTATAGAAAGATATCTACCATTTTTTTTTTATTACATGGGAAAATCAACAAGCTAGATAACTTATCTAACAAGCAGGCCAGTTTCCAGGCAGGTCTGAACAGCGTCTGCTATCTGCCTCATATTACTTCAGGCAGATTTTTCACAAGTGACAAAATTGGCAAAAAAAGTTATTGATATTTAGTTAAAAATATACATAGTATTGCTATCTAATGTTTATTTAGCAAGTTTCACAGAAACTGCCAAAAAAAGGTTGATATAAAAAGAGGCTCGCCTGTCACGAACGCCGGTGAAGATTCCTCAATCGGCCACCGGAGGTCTCCCTCGTCTGAGTATTAACATTGGACTACATTTCCGAAGTACCTGCATACCTGGACTGATTACTGCGTACCTGTTCCACATCACTCAGACTATTTCAGCCCTGGGTGTTATGTTCACTCGTTGCGAAGTCTTGTTTGCCCTGGCTACATTTCTGAGTGTTATTATTTCCTGTGTTGTTCTACCCATGTATGACTCTGCCTTGGATTACCTCTTTACGTATGTTTGCTGCCTGCCTACCATTGTATTTGCCTGGAATATTTCTATTGATGTTTGCTACCTGCCCTGATCCTCTGCCTGTTTCACCACGTTACTGCTCTGCCTCTGACATTGTTGATTGTCCTGGTTATTCGACCCATGCTTGTCTGTACTCTGAACTTGCTGTATTAAATAAATCGCACATGGATCCCAGTCAACCTGAGTCATTGTTACACTCGCCGATGACGGTCACATACATTTTTCCAGAAAAAAACTAGCTAGCACTACTCCTACAAATAAATGCTTCGTAACTAAAAAGGTTTAACTATCTTCCACAAGCGACAAAATTGGCCAACAAAATTATTGATATTTAGCTAAAAATATACATAGTATTGCTAGCTAATGTTTATTTAGCAAGTTTCACAGAAATTTGCTTAAAAATAGAGGCTAGCTTCCTGTCCGATGAACGCCGACGGTCATGTAATTTTTTCCAGAAATAACTATCGTTACTCCTACAAATAAATGCTTCGTAACTAAAACGTTTTGACTTTCAACAGACAATACTGACAACACATGTTAAATAACTTGTCTTACCTCGAAAGATCGCCTCAGTTTTCAATTTGAAGCAGTAATTCCAACACTGGAGGTAATCTCCCGGCATATCCTCTCTGGCTCCGCTCAGGTAAATGTAGGATGACGCTGATGACGATACATTTATTATTCACGCCCAGTAACCCCTTAACCAATCATATGTGCTTTTAGCTTATATTGTCATGAGTATCTGGCAGTTTTCAGAAATAAAATTGGTGATTGGATGGCGAAGATACTGAGACAGGAACCATGGGAATAATTGTTCCCAAATTTGAACGCTCCGGCTGGAAAGGGTTAATGTAGTCTGGTGTAACAGATTTGGGATACCACAAGGGGGTGATATAACATTTACTGTAATTACTGTTACGCTCAGTATTTTTTTTTTCACCATTAAAAAAGTTTTACTCCTAAAGAAATGGATTGTCGTCGAGCGATCACATCTATTGACGCAAAACTTTCCACCCTGAGGTAGAGTTTCTGGAGTCGGCCGAAAGAGCTACATGCTAACCCGTCCGCTACCAAGGCTGATGTGGAACATATGTGGAAAAAACTAGAGGATATTGAAAATCGGAGCAGGCATAATGTTTGTTTTGTTGGAATTCCCAAGGGAAAGGAAGGTCAAGATATGGTGAAGTTTTTGGACAGGCTTATTACGAATTTGATCGAAACAGTGGACCGCCAGTTTGAAATTGAGCACACCCACAGAGTTGTCGGTCAGCTTCCTGTGGCAGGTGACAGACACCGATCTATCCTGGCAAGATTCTTGCAGTTGGCTGACAGAGACTTTGTTCTATGAGCTGTGAGGAATAAAGGCAAGTTGTGCTGGGTGGACCACAACATCATGGTTTTTCCAGACTTTGCTAGATCGACTTTGGCGGATTCAAAGAGTGTAAAAAATTGCTTCACAATCAGAAGGTGGGTTTTGCACTGCTTTTTCCTGATAAGCTGAGAATGGTAGTCGCAAGACTTTTACATGCCCATGACAAGCTATGGCCTTCATTAAATCAATGGTGTGAGTGGGTCATTTTGTGTGTACTCGGTCAACAATACAGACTACACTTCATGCATTTTACTGATGCAGCCTGAGAGGGTATGTTATTCTGTTGGCTGCCCACTGACTCTCGCGCTACTCTTTTTTTCTATTTCTCCCTTTATTGACTTATTGTTGAGTTCATTTGTTCATTTTGTGGGTTCAATGTGATTATTTGCTGGCTTATTTTATGGAATACATTTTTGGTGCAATTTAATGGCACTGTTTATGTTAAAAAACAAAAACAAAACAAAACAAAACAAGACAAGGAGAAATAAAAAACACCGGACTTGAGCAATCAGGTAGCAATACTGTTGCGGAAAATCTCGTGACCGTGCACGGACCGTCTCGTGAGCGTGCATGGACCGTCGGATTGCCAGCTGGGACTGTTATGGTTGGGGTTGAAGCGCATTTTTTTTTCTGTTCTGTGGGTTGTTCAGGATTTGATTGTTACATCAATGTTGGAAAATGGTCTATATCATTTTGCCTTGGGTACACAATTTATCTTTACACATCAATATGTCATACTTTAATTTAGGTAAAAAAAATTCTCTGCATGTGGATTGTTAATGGGCTGGGGCACCCTATAAAAAGGAAGGAAGGTTGCATCTTTCCTTAAGCGTAAAAAATATGATATAGTGTTCCTTCAAAAAATGCACCTTTCTTCACAGGAAGCTGAAAAACGTCTTGGTTACGTGAAGCATAACCCTGCTTCTCTGAGTGGGAACGAGATACTGCGTAATCGCATTGGGACACACCCTGAGTGTCACGTCGTCTAAAACTCTTATACAATCACACCAGTTTATTGGCTGATTGCACTTAAGCGACACCCCTAGGGAGCTACGTTATGGGCTCCATAAAGGTGCTCGCTTTGCGCCATCGAGTCAGATTTTCAGCATGAAGGCACGAGCCTATGCAGCTGCTTGAGAGTATGGCCAGCTTACGTAGCGTCTCATTCCCACTCAGGGAACCAGGGTTATGCTTCATGTAACCGAGACATTGCCTTTCGTAGGAACTCGAGCTGCGCAATCGCATTGGGAACGATATACATTCACACCATGCGACCAGCAGCTGCCAACTGTCTACACCTGTGTGGCAAGCATATAGTGGCGCACAAGCGAGCTAAAGCATCTGAATAATTGAGTTTATTTCTGTTCCAACAGAGAGAACCTGGGAAGTAGGAGTCAAACCCTCATCCAGATTATAAAATCTAAAACATTTATGTGAAGAGGACCATCCTGCCGCCATACAAATGTCCTCGAAGGACGCACCTCTAGCCAAAGCCCATGAGGATGCCATGCTCCTCGTAGAATGAGCTCGAATACCCGAAGGCTAAGGTAAACCGCATGCTTCATAAGCACTTCAAATTGCATCAACTAGCCAATGAGACTGTCTTTGCTTGGAAACCGAAACACCCCTGTTGTGGCCACCAAAGCACACAAACAACTGCTCTGATTTATGCCACTGGCTAGTACGGTCAAGATAAACTCGCAGTGCCCGAACTGGGCAAAGCATATGCAATCTTTAATGCTCCTCCGACTCAAATGGGGGAGGATAGAAAGCTTGAATTTTAATAGTCTGCAAGCAAAATTATGTACAAACGACCTTTGGAAAATAGCCCAAGCAAGGTCCTAACACCAGCCTTGAACACCCTGGTGCAAAATCCATAGATTCGGGATTAATAGACAGGGCATGCAAATCACCAACCTTTTTAAACAACGCCAATGCCACCAGCAGAGCCGTTTAAAGAGTCAGAAATGTATCAACTGTTGTTCCCAAGCGCTCAAACGGAGCACCCAAGAGCGCCTCTAAAACAACAGATAAATCCCATTAAGGAACGTGGACGGGATGGAACGAAAAGGTCTAAGCCAGCGTACCCCGCACATAAAACGAGAGACAAGAGAATGTCTACCGACAGAGACTAAGATAAGCGCATGCTCAGCTACTATAGTGGCAACATAGACTTTAAGCATTGCTGGGGCAACTCCAGCCCCAAAACGCTCTTGCAAAAAAATCCAGCATTGTACCGACAGGGCAGTGAACTGGATCTTCACCTCGCATTGTACATCAAGAAGCAAAAATATGCCACTTGAATGTATAAAGTTTCCTAGTTGATGGAGCTCAAGCATTCAGAATGGTATCAATCACAGCGGGGGATAACCCATCATTCAAAAGTGTGCCCCGTTGAGGGGCCATACCCATAACTTCCACAAGTCTGGCCTGGGGTGCCAAATGCTGCCCCAAGCCTGAGACAACATATCTGTTATGACTGGAATCTCCCAAGGCACTTTCTCCAGGAGAGCGACCGGAGTCGAAAACCATACATGAGATGGCCAAAACAGCACCACTAACAGAATCCGAACCCGATCCTCCCGAACTCCCTGCAGAACTGCATGCAGCAGACTGATTGGTGGAAACGCGTAAAGACGTGTTGTCAGCCACTGATGCGCCAACGCATCGATGCCCAGTGGTGCCTGGGGCGAGAGAGAAAAACCAGAGGGGACATTGTGACATCTCGCTCGAAGCAAACAGATCCACTTCTGCTCTGCTGAACATTCTCCAGATTATCCGGGCATCAAGCTCTATATGGATATGAGATCTGCCCCCAAATTCAACCAGCCCCAAACATGCACGGCTCGTAGAGACAGCATATTTTCCCGTGCCCACAGAAGAATGCATCATGCCAGCCTCAGCATGGCATGAGAATGCACTCCTCCCTGGCAACTGATGTAGGACATCACCGTCCTGTTGTCCGACTGGATAAGGACATGACTGCCCTGAGTCTCCGGGAGGAAAAACTTTAATGTCAGAAGCACCGTGAACATCACTAGACAGTTTATGTGCCAATACTGCCACTGGCCCATCCAAACCCTGCAGGCTGGATGACCATCATATACAGCGCCCCAACCCGGGGAGGAGGCGTCTGTTGCTATAACTTTAAGGTGACACTCCTGTCCCAACGTAACGCCCGACATCAGAAGGAGGGTCCACTTCCATGGTGACAGAGTTCGGTAGTACCCACGCATCACTTTGAAGAGACGGAACGCATGCGTCAGTGGTTGAAGTCCCTTTGTGGAGCTCATCCAGCCCTGAAAAGGTCTCGCATGCAACATGCCCAGGGGAATGACAGTGGAAGCTGCAATCATGAGCCCAAAAGCCTGTGAAATGTTCTCGCAGGGAGAACGTGTCCCACTCTGAACATCGCTAGACACCAGCGGAATGACAGATGCAAACTGGATACAGATGTGCCTGCATTGCCTGTGAATCTAGCTCCACCCCTAGAAACAGAGTCTGTTGCCTTGGCAACAGAACACTCTTATCTAGGTTTACACACAGCCCTAGATTGCTCAAATGGCTGAGAATGACATCTCGATATTAGGCAGCCAAAGACTCCGAGTCGGCTAGCACAAACCAATCGTCGAGATAATTCAAATTGTGGATGCCCTGAAGCCTCAAGGCCATCAAAGCCACATCCATGCATTTTGTGAAAGTGCGTGGTGCCAGCGCAAGTCCGAATGGAAGGACGCAAAGTGTATACGTTTTTCCCCTGAAAGCAAATCTGAGAAAGCACCTGTGCTTCGGCGCCATCTGAATATGGAAATAAGCATCCTTCAAATCTATTGTCACAAAACAGTCACCTGGCTGTATTTGTGACATTATTTGCTTCTGTCAGCATTCCGAATTGACATTTCATTAGTTTGGAATTCAAACGTCTCAAATCCAGAATGGGATGCAAACTGCCGTCTTTTTTTGGGACCATAAAATAATGGCTGTAAAGAGAGCCACACTCTCTCTGAGAAGGGGGAATCTCCTTTATTGCCCCTTTTCTAAGAGAGAATGAATTTCCAAAATCAAAAACAGGGCTTCCCGAACAGAAACGTCTGTTGGAACAACCCCACTGAACGTACTGGTTGTTGGCCTGAATTGAATTACATAAACATGCTTTATCGTTCAAAGTACCCAGTTTGAAATGTCCTTCAGCTGCTGCCAAGCCGACAGACAGGCAGACAGAGGGATTAATGCATGGCTCTTGCCTGCAGCGCAACCTGTAACAACTAGATGGCACACTTGGCTTACTTTTGGCCTTCACTCCTCTAATACTGTGGCTGGTTGAAGGAAATTCGATCATGTTTTTTCTTTATTGTATTTAGGAATAAGTGATGTGCGCCCTGAATGTATCTACAGCAGGGACGCTGACAGAATAAAATTTTCCCTGGTATTTGAACGGGGAAAAGTGTATGAACATTGGGGGGAATGTTTATTTCAGAAAACTGGTTTGCCACAATGGCCCTGGCATTCCTTATGGGGGGACAATGTGTGGTGCTTATGTTCACTCTATGTTTTGTGTACACTTGTGCTCGATGAACATTGAATTATGTCATGCATGTCCCGAAACACTTGGTTATGGAGACAGAGGCTGAATTTGATCAGGCAGTTATAAAAAGCAGTCACACTGAATGTATTTACAGTAGAGGATGCCAGATAAACCATCTTCTCTACCATAGAACGGGGAAGAATGTGTGAACATGGAGGGGAATTGAGAGCAAGCAGGCTCGTCACAAAGGTCCCAGCATTCTTATGGGGGGACAACGTGTGGTGCTTATGTTCACTGTGTGTTTTGTGTACACTTGTGCTTGATGAACATCGAATTCTGTTATGCATGTCTTGAGACCCTTGGTCATAGAGACAGAGGCTGAATTTGGGAAGCGTTTGTATTTTTTTTTATAATGTTCGCTCCCCAGCAAGCTGCGGGGGGAAACTGAACCATATTCTACGGCAAACTCATCCCGATACTGACGAAGGGCAAACAGGAGAGAAAGGGATATTTTTATACAGTCCAATTTCATTCACTGAATAGGGGCTCATCCTTCGTTACACAGCAAGACTGTCAGGCTTGTGTGTAGACCTATTTTTATCGTGCATTGAGTTATATTACGTGTGCCCTGAGACCCTTGGTCATGGAGGCAGTGGCAAAACTCAAGCTGAAAATATTCAATGCTCATTCGCCAGCGTAAATTATGGGGCAGACTGAGCTAAATTGGTGTACTGAAAAAATTTTTAAGAACTAAACTTGTCCCAACATATAATGCATGAAACACCCTCGCAAACAAAAGCCTTGCCTTGATCAACTCGTTCCCCAGCGTGGGCTACGGGGAAAAATGAGGGAAATTTCAAACAAAGCCGATATTAGCTCAAAGTCATTCCTTAACGCGATGCGTTTGGTTGGACTGCAAAACCATTGTGTGTAGATCCAACAGCTGACTGAAAAGAGCGACATCCATGCTGCCATCGAAAAATCGAGCTGAGATAGCAGTGCGTGTCAGAACGCCTGTGTGGTCCATGAACGTGCGAAAGACAAAAAAACTAGTTAAAATACCTCGTATCTCTGAAAGTCGCTTCTTAAATTCCATCCTGTGTTGCCACTCAAAATGGAGAATAATAATGATCCTCACGTTGTTGGTACAACATGGGCCAGATGAGCTCATGCACTGAAGAACAGAAAATCTGACTCAAAATGAGTGCCTTTATGGATCCCATGATGTAGCTCCCTAGGGTTGTTACCTAAGCACCATCAGACAATAAATTGGCATGATTGTATAAAGGTTTCAGACCACGTTACACTCAGGGTGTGTCCCAATGCGATTATGCAGCTCGAGTTCCTACGAAAGGGAACTTGTTAGGGCATGGGGTGGGCATGTGTTTTTCAGTTCTGGTTCGAGTAAGAGCAGAGGAGTCATTACATAGATAACTAAGCATTTACAATTCAAATGTCTCAAACAGATCAAAGATAATTTAGGAAGAGCCATTATTGTTTTGGCTGAAACACGGGCAAAACCTTGTTTTGGCTAATACTATTATTTCAATGCTAATGATCAGAACTTTTTTATAGATCTTGAGGGGAAGCTACAAGCTGTTGGGTTCCTTTATGATATGGTTTTGCGTGGAGACTTCATTCTTTTAATGGATCCAGTCCTTGATCATAGTGATCCAAAGGTTTGTAGACTCTTTAGAGAAATGCTGACACTTCAGAGGTTGTGAAAAAATCTTTTTGGAGACTTTTGAATCCATCTGGGAGGGACTACACCTTTTTTTCATCAGTTCATAAGATTTACTCTAAAATAGATTTTTTTATATATTTTTTTATATATATAAAATCACTTATTTCCAGGTTTGGGGAGTAACAGAATACATGTAATGGGATTACGTATTTAAAATACAAAATATAAGTAACTGTATTCCACTACAGTTACAGTTTAAATAATTGGTAATTAGAATACAGTTACATTCAAAAAATATTTTGATTACTGAAGAGTTTACTTTGCATTTTATTGTCATTTGTTTCATTTAATATTTAGTCCTTTCTGATGGGAAACATTTATACATATAAATAATGCAATCCAAAGTGCATTTGAACAGCAGCAAAAGACTTTCTTATGATGTGTTACTTCTCTGTCTGCTCGTATGAATGTAAGTTTGAAGTAAGTTTAGAGCAGAAGAAATAGAAATAAACCTTGTGTAAATTGTCGGCTTTATGCCAAGCTAAAATGCTGTTTCTAGCCATTTTACATGCACGATCATATTTATCAAGATAAATTGGATCATAATTTCTTTTTTTCTAATAAGACTTTTGATATTAGGACAAAAATCATATTCTTGATAATTTTTGCTTTGTTTTCCTGTAAAAATATCTAAAAATCCTTAAAACAAGATCAATTAGATTAATCTTGTTTTAGAAACAACACTGCATAAGATATTTAGGTTTTTCAGAGAATGTATTTCTAACATGTGTATTTTGTCTTACTGTACTGGCAGAGTTTTTATAGTCAACACAAGTGAAAAAATGAAGTAATCTAAAGTATTTAAAATATGTTACTGACCTTGAGTAATCTAACAGAATATGTTACAAATGACATGATGTAATGGAATACATTTCAAAAGTGACCCTCCCAGCCCTATTTATTCCATCTACCACTGACTGCTCAATTGGGACTATTTTAGTTTCAGATCATGCTTTGGTGTGTTTAGAGATGTTGCCGCATATAGAGAAAAGAAAATCATCCCTTATTCAAGACCCTGAATTTCAACAAATGTTAAAGACAGAAGTGTTTATGTAGAAAAAAACTGGTCCTCAGTGTCCTCTGTGGGTGTGGCATGGGAGGCGCTTAAGGCAGTTCTTAGGGGGTGGATCATACAACAAACCTCATTCATTGAAAAGATTAAAGCACAATAGTTCATAGAATTGGAAAAAGAGTATTAAAAGTTGAAAAAGCTGTCATCCAATGGTCTAAGAGAGTTGACCCAGCCAAAATATAGGTACAATACTATTGTCACAGAAGGTTGAGTTTTGGTTATTCAGGGCAAGACAGACATATTTTGAGTAAGGGGACAAAGCAGGGAAAATCTTGCCAGATACATAGTTTTTTTTCCCCCACCATTCCTTTAGTGAAGTCTTCTGGAGGCAATATAATTACTTCTGCCACAGATGTTAATAAACCCTTTAAAGAATTCTATTTAGATCTTTATAGCTTCATGTCTTCGTCTGCTGATAAGGATATCAGCATCTTCGTAGAACCATTAGAACTTAAATTGAAGAGTGATCAAAACTCATGACTCAGATATTAGTTTGGAGGAGCTTGAGGTAATTAAAGCCTTGCCAAAAGATAAAGGCACCTGAGCCAGGCAGTTTTGCTGCAGAATTTGTAAGATCTTCACAGAACTGGCTCCACTTATGTTGGAAGTTTACACAGAATCATTAAAGAAAGGTGAACACCAACATGACCATGATGCAAGCCCTGATCAGTCTCATTCTTAAAAAAGGACCTAAATGAATGTAAAATTTATCGTCAAATTTCCCTGATCCAGTTAGATGTAAAAATATTGTCTAAAATTCTGGCTAATTGATCGAGTAATTACATCTATTGTACATATAGTTCAAGTGGGGTTTATTCATGGTCGTAATTCTGATAATATTAGACGTTTTATTAATATTATGTGGTCAGTAGCGAATGATCAGACCCAAACGCTGCCAACTCACTTGACACTGAGAAGGCATTTGATAGTGTGGAATGGGACTCTTTAAGATTTTGGAAATTTACAGGTTCGGGAAAACTTTTATTGGATGGATTAAGTTACTTTATAAACAACTGTTAGCAGCAGTGCAAACTAATGGATTTATTTCCAGTTATTTTTCTCTTGGTAGGGGAACCCTGCAAGGCTGTCCTCTCTCCCCTTTATTGTTCTGTCTTGCCCTGCAACCATCAGCAGCCACAATTAGAAAAGAGGATGATTTTCCTGATATTTTACTTGTCTCCAACCCTAGTAGATCTACACCTAGCCTCCATAAAATCATTAATTCCTTCTCCAGATTTTCAGGATACAGGGTGAATTGGTCTAAATCAGAAGCTCTTTCTCTGAAAGCATATTGCCCTGACACGGCTTTCCAACCTGGCACCTTTCAATGCCCCCAAGCAAGGCATCTGTAATGACACACTAACACAGGAACCGGAGATGAACCCAGGTGCAGGAGTTTATTTAACAGAACAGAGGAAACAGTAAGTAGCGTGAGGTGAGTAAACACAGTCTTAACACAGCCTTCCGTAAAACCAGAGAGCATAGGCAGAAGGCGATCAACTGATCGCCACTAGGATCCACAGATCTGTATTTCTAGTCCAATCCTTGCAAAAACAGAGTGAGGGAGAGGGAGCAGAGTGTGGCGTGAGAGAGGGAGTCCAGTATTTTCCAGTACATTAAGTATTTAGGCATTTTATTTCCAGCAAATTTGAGAGATTTAGTTAGAGTTAATTTTGATTTTGACCCATTAATGAAAAGGTTCTCTTGTGATGTGGATAGGTGGGCTTCAATACATTTGTCTATGGATGGGAAGGTCAATGTTATAAGAATTAACTGTATCCCTAAATTCAACTATCTACTACAGTCTCTCCCCTTAGAAGTTCCTCTTTCTTATTTTAAACAATTTGAATGAATATCGAAGTCCTTTATTTGGAATGGTAAACAACCTCGGTTGAATTTCAGTAAGTTACATAGACCAATTGACAAATGAGGTTTAGGCCTCCCCAAAAATGTTTTTATTTCTATGCTTTTAATCTTAAACACTTGGCACACTGGTCTCTTCCAACTGAGATAGCTTCTCCCTGGTACTATATTGAACAAGTGGTCCTTGCCCCAATCTCGCCATTGCAAAGTCTTTCTATCAAACTGCCTGGAGAAGTAAAATTGCATCCCATTATTTCACACTTGCATTCAGTATGGACAAATGTTTCCCGTTTGTTCAGTTTTGATATTTAGCTCAATGCTTCCGCAAGCATATGGCTGAACCCCAAACTGTGTATTAACAAGTCCCCCTTTTGCTGGAAAGAATGGATTGAGAGGGGTGTTGCTACAATTGGTGACCTTTATGAAAATGGAGCTTTGAGATCATTTGAAAATAGAACACAGCAATTTGGGATTTCTAGGTCTCAATTTTTTAGGTATTTACAGTTGTACCATTTACTTTGTACTAGTTTTGGTGGCACTACACAGCCCCCTAAAGCTGGAGACACCCTCTGTATGGTGCTCACAGCCTTTGGAAAGGGGCATGAAGTGTCAGTATATTATTCCTCGTTGATTCAGAGTCTTGGGGATGGGGCCTTAACATCTCTTAAGAGGTTATGGGAAAGAGATTTAAGCTTGGTATTGGGATAGTGAGTGGGAAAGAATTTTAAAAAAATGTTAAAACTATGTCTTGGGATGCAAGAGTACACCTTATTCAGTTTAAGATTTTGCTGGACTCCCACTAGATTGTTTAGGCTTGGTTTAAAAGACACAACTACCTGCTGCCGAAGCCAGTTGGAGGATGGAGACATGGCCCATGCTTTGTGGTTCTGTGCTAAGATTCAAGAATTCTGGTTAAGAGTCCAGCATTTTATCTGTGAGGTTTTAGATACTCAAATTTCATTCTGCCCCAGACTATGTATATTGGTTGATGGGGCAGTTATTAAAGTAGGTGACAAATATACAATAAGCTGGGTCCAAACTAGTGTAATGATTGGCAGACAAATATTTCTTAGAGGATGGAAGTCAATTGGTGCTCCCTCATTTCAAGAATGGTTCACTGAATTGGGCAGGGTGGCGGCATTCAAAAAGATGTCAAATACATGACCTTTCTGGAAGGCTCTCGGTGCGGGCCATGTGGCGAGAAACACCTTTTTGTTTAGTTTTTTTTTCTCTTCGTGTTTATATGTGTATACTCCGGTTTGGACCACAGGAATGTTTGTTGAGTGTTGGGGTGGGGTTGTGGATTGGGAGGGGTATAGGGAATTAATGGGGGTTAAGGAGGATAATGATTGACTCTGTGCATGTATATTTTGCTGTGTTCTATGTTATGTTTGAGAAACAACCAATAAAAATGTTAATCTGAAAAAAAAAAGAAACAGATTGTAATTTTGAAACATATGTATAAAATCATGGCCACTCACATGAGATGAGGACTCTAGTCATATCAGTAACCTTATAAAAGCTGTTTTATTCTAAATGGGGCAGGGGTGCCCTCATGGGTGCTGCCAGTTTAGAATCACATGACCAAATGAATATTACTTGCTTAATCTCAGTAACCTTGGTAAGTCTTGTTATTGGACACTCTCACTCTTGGAAAAATTTAATCATGGCTGGTTATGAATAATAAATTTCTACAATGCCATCTGTAACAGAAAACTATTGATTTTGAATAATGCTGCAACCACACCACTAGGTGTCACTGTAAGACCAAGATGACACAAACAAAATGTTACTGAATGCACCTTTAATACAAAAGTTACTGTGACCTCTGTCACCCCTACATTTTTGCAGCTGGTGTTTCGCATTGTGTTTCGTTGTGGGTAATGTTATGGCGCATAAACAAATGGGAGAGTTTTTGGGAAAGGGTAAAAGAAGAGTAGTTTAAAGTAATTTCAGATTCTGGCTTGATGGTGCTGGCCAATACCTGGATGAGGCAATCAAAAACAGTGGGTAAAAAGTGTAAGGAAGAATTGCCATACAGGAACACAAACAATCTAATATCCCATATGAACAGATATAATGGCGAATGGCAGGAATGTGCAGCAAAAGGTAGTTAACAGGTACAACCTACATTGCGGAAGCTTTGAACCCTAAGAATAAATTATTAATTGATTCACCTCAGGCCAAGATGCTTACAGATTGTGTAGCTAAGTTTATAGTCAGAGATATGCAGCTGCTTAACGTGGTGGAGAGTCTATTTTCGAAACATGTTAGACAAAATGAAAGCGGAGTTTATGTTACCCTGCCGCTCAGACTTTACTAACGTTGTGTTGAGATACACTATATTGCCAAAAGTATTCGCTCACCCATCCAAATAATTGAATTCAGGTGTTCCAATCACTTCCATGGCCACAGGTGTATAAAATGAAGCACCTAGGCATGCAGACTGCTTCTGCAAACATTTGTGAAAGAATGGGCCGCTCTCAGGAGCTCAGTGAATTCCAGCGTGGTACTGTGATAGGATGCCACCTGTGCAACAAGTCCAGTCGTGAAATTTCCTCGCTACTAAATATTCCACAGTCAACTGTCAGTGGTATTATAACAAAGTGGAAGCGATTGGGAATGACAGCAACTCAGCCACAAAGTGGTAGGCCACGTAAAATGACAGAGCGGGGTCAGCGGATGCTGAGGCGCATAGTGCGCAGAGATCGCCAACTTTCTGCAGAGTCAATCGCTACAGACCTCCAAAGTTCATGTGGCCTTCAGATTAGCTCAAGAACAGTGCGTAGAGAGCTTCATGGAATGGGTTTCCATGGCCGAGCAGCTGCATCCAAGCCATACATCAACAAGTGCAGTGCAAAGCGTCGGATGCCATGGTGTAAAGCACGCCGCCACTGGACTCTAGAGCAGTGGAGACACGTTCTCTGGAGTGACGAATCACGCTTCTCCATCTGGCAATCTGATGGACGAGTCTGGGTTTGGCGGTTGCCAGGAGAACGGTACTTGTCTGACTGCATTGTGCCAGCTGTGAAGTTTGGTGGAGGGGGGATTATGGTGTGGAGTTGTTTTTCAGGAGCTGGGCTTGGCCCCTTAGTTCCAGTGAAAGGAACTCTGAATGCTTCAGCATACCAAGAGATTTTGGACAATTCCATGCTCCCAACTTTGTGGGAACAGTTTGGGGATGGCCCCTTCCTGTTCCAACATGACTGCACTCCAGTGCACAAAGCAAGGTCCATAAAGTCATGGATGAGCGAGCTTGGTGTGGAAGAACTTGACTGGCCTGCACAGAGTCCTGACCTCAACCCGATAGAGCACCTTTGGGATGAATTTGAGCGAAGACTGCGAGCCAGGCCTTCTCGTCCAACATCAGTGTCTGACCTCACAAATGCGCTTCTGGAAGAATGGTCAAAAATTCCCATAAACACACTCCTAAACCTTGTGGAAAGCCTTCCCAGAAGAGTTGAAGCTGTTATAGCTGCAAAGGGTGGGCCGACGTCATATTAAACCCTATGGATTAAGAATGGGATGTCACTTAAGTTCATATGCGTCTAAAGGCAGATGAGCGAATACTTTTGGCAATATAGTGTATGTATGAAGACAAAGAATTTTGTGTGTATGCAGCTTGAGAAGGTGGAGGGCATCACTCTTACTAACAACTCCTAGACCTCACAAGGTACCGATGAATACTGGTAGGCTTTTGCTGTAGATTTAAGGGTTCGTGTAGTAATGAGTAGCCCTATTTAAAGTATATCTGTAAAATTTTTAGATATAGATCAATAATCATTGGGAAAATTTCCTGATTATTAATGCTTGAAAAAGGCATCAATCCCAAGTGAACTTTGTTTATATGCTACTCGTGAAACAATAGAGCGTGATCTGGTTTTTCAGACATTGTCAATAATTGTATGCAGGTACTGTTTGTGTGGATATTACAGTACGATTCTGTTTAAGTAAATACAACACCTGAGGTGTAGTCAAAAGCATGGATACATTTTACACTCTTTACCTCAGACCCGACAGCAGTGTAATTTAGGCTTAATTGAGTGTAAAGAAATCAGTCAGTACTGTTAACACTCATGTTTTTTGTTTTGTTTTTTTTACCACTAGGACGACTGCATTTACAGTATTTATTTGTCTGTAATTGTCACAATGGCTTGCTTGTGAGCTCCTAATGCAACAATATTACAAATACTGGTCAGATATATAGTATTGTGTGAGTATGCATACATGTTTTAGTAGTGTGTAAACAAAAGTTATTTAGAGCTGTTAAGTTTCAATGCATTGTACCATGGTATCCGCTGACAAAGGCTGTAACTACAACACATGCAAAGCTCACCTTCGCTGTGGTTGCAGAAAACTTACCAAACTACAACCACATCTACCTCTAAACAGTCTTTTTACTTTTAGAATAACAATTGTGTGCCATATCACACTGAGTAGGTATCATTAAGCCAGCAATAATCTACAAAAAGACAATTTGAATTTTGTTTGCTGGTACACAACTCTGCAGGTAAGAAACAAATTGCATGCTATGGTAAGCTCTGAATTTTAATAAAGATTGTCTTGCAGAAATGCTTAAATGTTGCTTTAGAGAGGTATACTATGTTAAGACTGTTGTTTACATCTGAATGCTGTATCCTAAGGAAAAGGTTTCATTTCAATAATTCCATAACATTAAACATACTATTGAATTACCTAATACAATGATGCCCCTATTTTGAAGTTAGCGAGTAAATTCTAGATGATTCCTAAATAAGAAGGTTTAAAATATAATTCAAACACTCTGAAGTTTGCTCTATAATTGGCTCTATTTCGAAAGGAGTGCAAAGCATGAATTGTGCACAGCAGACAATAGCCATAAGATTTTATATGTTATTCATCTGGATAATTGACTGGATTTGGCTTCAAATCCATTAACATCACCCTATATGCACATCATCATATTGCAATTCAGTCTATTTTAATTCAGTTTGAGAAACACAATTATAATGTCCAGAATTTTTCCTACAATTCTGAAGTCATATATTCAAATATTCATACAGATGTGCCTAAACCAATAAGAGCAGGTGAAAGAGAGTTTCAGGACACCATGAGAGTTCCAGTAAAGTGGAGTATGAGCTGGGAGAGCAAACAGAGAAGCGCCTAAAGTAAATGGGTGTCAGCTGTGTGGGGGAAACCATGATGTAGAGTACTACTATGATACTCAGAGCTTCCAACTGGCATCCACACAGACCTGGTTGAATCAGTGTAATGGCCAATGGGGACTAATTCTAGAAGAGGGACAAGAACTAAATCACAATCAATCAGACAAGACCAAAAAGTATGAAGAAGACATTGCACTGTTTGAACAGTCTCAAGAGGAAAAAAGCAAAACAATTGACACATCACTTGTTGAAAGATCTAAAACAGGTTCCACCTTTATATCAAAGAAAGGCAATGAGTATCCTGATAGTTACAAAAGCTTTACAGTAGACAGTGAAAACCAAATGTCCAAAAGCCAAGTTCAGAATACGTCCTCAAACAAAATGTCATCAGGACCCATTTACACAGAGTTGAATGGCCCATGCTTCATTATGATGCAACTCTCGAAGTGTCTCCAAGTTCCACTGAACCACAATGAAATACAAAATATGAGCATGGAAAACTTCTTGAACGTGGCCCAAATCCAGATTTATGACAGCTGGAAAATGACTAGGACAATGAAGTACTCTCTGCCTGGTGGCTTCTCACTGGTTGTGGAGAGAAACCACATAATTCCCACTGTGATTCCCTCTGCATTTTTGATGATGGATGCTGATTTTCTCAACATAAGCAGTGAGCTGGAAAGAATGGACAGACTGCACGAAGATCTGGGCCTAAAACTTAGGACAGGCTCAGATAAAAGACTACAAGTGATTGTAGGAGCTGTGGACTAGCAGCCAGCACATGTGCTCGGACACATCTAGATGTTGTGTTCCTATGGACGAGAGTTTGAATCTGGCTATGTAGTGTGGCAATGATCCCATCCACCCTTTTTCATTTCTTCTTTCTACTCTTCTATGGACCCTTTTCACATTCCGGGGTTTGGACCATGGAAGTAAACTATTGCTGGGTAAATTTCAGTAGCGGTGTCTGGGAACTCACAGCAAATATTATTTTTGCATTCCCATTTGCTCCAACAGCAATAGAAAAATGCATTATAATGTTTCCAAGACTTTAAAAAAAAAAATAGAAAAAGGTGGATTACGGCAGTCAGAAGAGAGAAAGATGCCAAATGTAATGTGACTCCCTCAGCAGCTGTTCTAAAACTCCATCACAGCAGTGTTGACTTGTTTTTTTTTTTTTTTTATGCCAGGGTAATATAACCAGAGACTATTTAGCAGAGATGGGCCACTTCTATTTAAATTAATGGGAGAAACTGGAATTCCCAACCAAGAAGCTCTAGTGCCCAACTGTCAACGGATGTAGAAAGGTAGTCTCACCTTTCAGGTAAAAGAGCCAATCATCTTTAAGATACAGACATCGCCTGTCAATCAACTTGCTGTTGCTCATTCACATTAGCTTTTCAAGCAGGGAAAATTGCATGTTTTAGCATAATATGAGGTAAAGAAGCACAATTTATGATTCCAACATTATCACATTTAATTGCTGATTTGAAATATGTTCTTTGTTCGTAATCTTGACCAACCATTTTTGAGATTTCATTGTTCCCCCATTCAAGTAGACTGGACAAATAGCCTCCTGAGAGCATTACAAAGATGGCCAACAGCGGACTGACTTGCTAGAAAGACTTTGATATAACACAAAGAATAACGTTATTTTTGCTAGGGCTGGTAGGATCACTGAGACAACTGCCCCACTGCAGTGGTAGAGTGCCACTGGCAGTTATGCATGTGATGTAAACATATCAATTTACACAAAATACCTTACAAAAACTTGAAATACATTTATGAAATAATGTAATTTAATGAGTATAATAAAGCATAGGGATGTATTAATTAATTAATTTTTTTTACAGATTTCTTGATTTTGCGCTTTTTCCAGACGTCGCAATTTTGCACTACTTAACGCATGGTTATGGTAACAGCGTATTCACAAGATATGCATTTAGCGCACAACTCTAGCCAAACGGTGTTTGCGAGGGGTTTAAGTGAGGGTTTGAAGCGTAAAATCACAGTGCTTAAAGCGTGTGCCGAGGCGGAGTTAAAGCAAACAGGTAGGGATTTGCTCAGGTCTGTATCAGCTAAGATTCCAATCAGGTTATTCGCAGAATAGCTGTCCAGGGGGTCTCCGGTTCCTTCAGGGGAGTCTGAGACCCCCGAAATTCACACTGTGAGTTTAACAATATTAACAGAATCGGTCATCTGGAATATTTTTAATCCTTGACGTGTATGCTACATGTTATTGACGTAGGCCTATAAAATCAGCTATATAGTCCAATAACAGACAGAAATGTAAAACCAGAGGTTTTTTATTTTATTTTATTTTATTTATTTTGTGATATTTCACAAAGAGCTTAATTTTTATTTTGTGCCCAATGATGCACTTTTAAAAGTTTGGTGTGCAAGAAACACGTGATTTGCGTGCAATCCCTCCCATGCCCCTCAACCACCTTATCACACCATTCACCAGTGGTGATTGGCCCTTAACCACCGCAGTGGTACAAAATTGCCACAAGTACATCCCTAATTTTTGCAAAGTTATAATGTTATATTGCATTTACACAAAAAAGTTAAACATTTGAAAATACAAAAACATTTTCATAGATATACTGTACACTGTTAAATATGGCAGAAATGTGTCATTACAGTTTGTGAAAAGGGTCCATTGTTAAAAGATGCAAAAGACAAAAAGAACATTTTAAAGTCAACATGAATTCAAAATGGACACAATATATTTTGTTAATGCATATTCCTGGTCTTATTGTCCAAGATTAATTTGGTGCACGTTATTCCAAATAAAGAAATGTTTGTCTTTCTAATGTTTGTCAAAGCCTCTAATTTCCTTTTCAGCTGACATCACAAATCCCTTTTACCTTTCAACCCCTCACCTTCAACCACCTGGCTACATTCTGATATGTAATGCCCACCTTCCACAAGCTAATCAATTCCTGATGAATAAAAATATGTATGACCCTACATTTTTTTTCTCTTGTTTCACTCAGAAATATGCAGAAGCATCAACGCTTCAGGTTAAAATAAAAATACACATATGAAATGAGGAAAAGAGAACATCTCTTGTTGGCCAACAAGCTGTCCAGTACCAATAAATATCTGTCTAACCATCTCTCACACTGACTAGATTAAATCATACCAACTATATTGCCTGCATTATTTTGTCTTTGGTAATCATTTGTTCTTGGGAACAAAATGTACCCAAAGTTCTACTTGACCTGTCTGCCACCCCCAGTTCTCTATTAAGGTATAATACAGTGTATGAGTAATTTTTTTTTTTGTTCCCTACAGATCCACAGGTGAGAATTTTTTGCCCCATTTCATCTAAGTACAGTCTGCTGAGAGACATCTATAGTTTCTATGGTAACAGAAAGAGCAGTAATGCTTTTGTATTATTATTATTTTTTTATATTTTGTACATCTCTCTTCTTACAGTAATATTTGTATGGTTGTGTTTCACTTTCATTTACATTTATTCATGTCGCTTTTTATCCAAAGCAACTTGTGTGTCGAACCCATGACCTTGGCATTATAGTGCCATGCTCTGCCACTTGAACTACAAAATTTAGCAAAAAGACTTAAATGCAGGTAAATGTAACAAAACAAATAGAAAACATGGGTCGAGTCTGAAACAATAACATAATTTTTCTTTAGCAATTGCAGAAGAAAGCAGATTTTAAGGAGTCGTAATTCAGAAAAACAATAGGGTTGCTTTAAAAGACCCATTCTCTGGTTACACCAACACAGTAAAAGTATTTGAAGGTTTACCATCAACTCTACAGCAACAAAAGCAGGAAGGACACAATGTGGAGAAGTAAAATTTGGTGCCAAAATCTGAACCAAAACATTTTTTTACTTGAAACGAAAAAGCACATTTACTAAAAAAAAAAAAAAAAAAAAAACTGTCTGTTTTCCTTGAGGAACATTACAATTACTATGTAAGTGAGAGCAAAGTAAACGAACTGGCAAATAACACAATTCAATCATATCCCAAATTGAAAAGAAAATGGCCAATGCTGTTAATCACACACACACACACACACACACACACACATGTTGGTTTAGCTATCATTATGAGGACTCTCTATAGACATAATGATTTTTATACTTTACAAACTATAGATTCTGTCCGCTAACCTTAACCCTACCACAAAACCTAACCCTCACAAAAAACGTTCTGCATTTTTACATTTTCAATAAAACATCGTTTAGTATGTTTTTTAAGCGATTTGAATTATGGGGACACTAGAAATGTCCTCATAAACCACATTTATAGCATAATGCCCTTGTAATTACCAGTTTGTAACCTAAAAAAAAAAGTCCTCATAAACCACTTAAACCTGCCCACACACACACACACACACACACACACACACACACACACACACACACACACACACACACACACACTACACACGTTTGAGTCGTGATGCTAAAGGGTATGTAAAGTGGAGAAAACGAAATCTTTGCATATAAGTATGTACACATGAGGTGCCAAAGAAAATAAATAACAAGGGAAAAAATTGTTCAGAAGAACATTTTACTTTGAATATCTTTCATTAAGTCACTATGAAACATGGTAACATTTTACAATCAGGTTCCATTTGTTAACAACATCAGTTAATATGAACAATGAACAATACTTTTACAGCATTTATTAATCTTAGTGAATGCTAATTTAATACATTTTTAATTAATTTTATTAGTTAATGCACTATGAACTAACAAGAACTAACAATGGACTGTTAGTCTGTAATTTTATTAACTTACATTAACAAAGGTTAATAAAAGGTGTAACAAATATATTGCTCATTGTTTGTTAATGATACCTAATGCATTAACTAATGTTAAAGAATGGAACTTTATTGTAAATGTTACCAGAAACTTTATATAATGCTTTGCAGATCAATAGTTTGTGCACATTCAAATATAAATATTTATAAATATATATGACATTTCTAACTTGAATGTACTGTACATTAATGATCTGTTAAGTGTTACTTTATATAAAGTATTAACTTTGGTTAGTAGTTAGGAAAGCTATTAAATAAATGTTTAATTTAGTCATGCATTGACTTTTAGTCATTTAGCAGATGCTTTTTTCCAAAGCAACTTACAAATGAACCTACTGAAAAAATTAACCTAGAAAACAAATCTCTTTTAACCTATACAATACTGATCCACAATATTTTACACATTTCATTCAGAACTGTTTGTTGAGAAAAAAAATTAATAAAAATAGAACTGGATCATGTAACTTTACTCTGTTCTACTAGCCAACTACTGTATTTCTCCAGTGTCACACACTTTTTGTTAATCTTTCCAAAAAGACAGATGACTCTCATGATAAATGTACAAGGTACACAAGGTGCTGTGCAAGTGATGCCCAAAAGAGGTGTAATTACTATACTAGCCTATATTTTCAGCCTTTCAACATGATCACACAGGAAGTTGGAATTATATAATTTATATAATTTACATACAGTGGTGTGAAAAAGTGTTTGCCCCCTTCCTGATTTCTTATTTTTTTACATGTTTGTCACACTTAAATGTTTCAGATCATCAAACAAGTTTAAATATTAGTCAAAGATAACACAAGTAAACACAAAATGCAGTTTTTAAATGAAGGTTGTTATTATTAAGGGAAAACAAAATCCAAACCTACATGGCCCTGTGTGAAAAAGTGATTGCCCCCTAAACCTAATAACTGGTTGGGCCACCCTTAGCAGCAACAACTGCAATCAAGCATTTGTGATAACTTGCAATGAGTCTTTTACAGCACTGTGGAGGAATTTTGGCCCACTCATCTTTGCAGAATTGTTGTAATTCAGCCACATTGGAGGGTTTTCGAGTATGAACTGCCTTTTTAAGGTCATGCCACAGCATCTCAATAGGATTCAGGTCAGGACTTTGACTAGGCCACTCCAAAGTCTTCATTTTGTTTTTCTTCAGCCATTCAGAGGTGGACTTGCTGGTGTGTTTTGGATCATTGTCCTGCTGCAGAACCCAAGTTTGCTTCAGCTTGAGGTCACGAACAGATGGCCGGACATTCTCCTTCAGGATTTTTTGGTAGACAGCAGAATTCATGGTTCCATTTATCACAGCAAGTCTTCCAGGTCCTGAAGCAGCAAAACAGCCCCAGACCATCACACTACCACCACCATATTTTACTGTTGGTATGATGTTCTTTTTCTGAAATGCGGTGTTACTTTTACGCCAGATGTAATGGGACACACACCT
Organism: Myxocyprinus asiaticus; assembly: GCF_019703515.2. Taxonomy (NCBI): domain Eukaryota; kingdom Metazoa; phylum Chordata; class Actinopteri; order Cypriniformes; family Catostomidae; genus Myxocyprinus; species Myxocyprinus asiaticus. The sequence continues at coordinate 20,162,940 of NC_059376.1, read as the reverse complement.
TCCAAAAAGTTCAACTTTTGTCTCGTCAGTCCACAGAGTATTTTCCCAAAAGTCTTGGGGATCATCAAGATGTTTTCTGGCAAAAATGAGACGAGCCTTAATGTTCTTTTTGCTCAGCAGTGGTTTTCGTCTTGGAACTCTGCCATGCAGGCCATTTTTGCCCAGTCTCTTTCTTATGGTGGAGTCATGAACACTGACCTTAACTGAGGCAAGTGAGGCCTGCAGTTCTTTGGATGTTGTTGTGGGGTCTTTTGTGACCTCTTGGATGAGTCGTCACTGCGCTCTTGGGGTAATTTTGGTCGGCCGGCCACTCCTGGGAAGGTTCACCACTGTTCCATGTTTTCGTCATTTGTGGATAATGGCTCTCACTGTGGTTCTCTGGAGTCCCAAAGCTTTAGAAATGGCTTTATAACCTTTTCCAGACTGATAGATTCTCAATTACTTTCTTTCTCATTTGTTCCTGAATTTCTTTGGATCTCGGCATGATGTCTAGCTTTTGAAGATCTTTTGGTCTACTTCAAACCTGCCTTTGTCAGGCAGGTCCTATTTAAGTGATTTCTTGATTGAGAACAGGTGTGGCGGTAATCAGGCCTGGGTGTGGCTAGAGAAATTGAACTCAGGAGTGATAAACCACAGTTAAGTTATGTTTTAACAGGTGGGGCAAACACTTTTTCACACGGGGCCATGTAGGTTTGGATTTTGTTTTCCCTTAATAATAACAACCTTCATTTAAAAACTGCATTTTGTGTTTACTTGTGCTATCTTTGACTAATATTTAAACTTGTTTGATGATCTGAAACATTTAAGTGTGACAAACATGCAAAAAAATAAGAAATCAGGAAGGGGGCAAACACTTTTTCACACCACTGTATATAAGTCAAGCAAGTACTTCTTTCAGAAATAAGAGTGTGCTTTGTAACAGTTACTGTGATGTTTTCTTTTGGGTGGTCCACCCTAAAGCTTTTAAACATAACATTAAGCAGGAATCAGTTAAATATATTTCAACTGTTCTAGACCTGGTCTAGACTTCAGTTTACGTAAGTGATGTAACTGTGAAAATGCAAGCTGTAACGGCTGCCTGTTTTTTAGTTCATGAGAAATATTTCAGGCAAGTGACCCCAAACTTTTGAACAGTAGTGTATTGAAGAATCAAATTATTTAACTTCCTAATTTAACCTCCACAAGGAAATATTCCTATTTATTCCTCGCATTCTGAAGTTATCAGACAGAAATATTCAAGAAGAGTGCTCCACTGAATACTGTGGATTAGGCCATGGGCATCATTGATAAAATATATGTGACTAGTAAAAGATGCTTTGCACTTGATTACATTTTTGCTTGTCATGTAATCTCAGGAAGATATGGGTGAGAAGACGGGGAGACAATATGTGAGACCCATTTTTGATGAGCATATAACCATCTGAATGTTTTCAAAATAAGATGCAGTGGTTTTAATTATTCATATTCAGAAAACTCAATGCACTTTTTAAATATTCCACTGGTAAGAGGTGCATTCAGAATCTATGGGATTATTTACGGGATGTGCTTATAAAGTGCAACTTGTAATCAATTCATCATTGAGTGAATAATGAATTGCACCCAGCAATGTCAGAAAAAAAAAAAAAAAAAATCCTCAGCCTAACATTGACAAAACAACAATGTAACCTTATGGAAAATTAACTTTACGTAACGCAGCTTCATCAATGGAACTTCCAATATCTGTAATAAACTGAAACACTAATTCCAATAGCCTGGAACCAGTTTCAAATAATAGGTACATGCAAATATGAACTCAGTGGGATTTGATATTACAGAAAAAGTAGTAACATTGACAGTAACTACACTGTAACACAATCAGGCATGTCATTTGTGATGACAATGTCATTTTGGTAACAATTATATATGCGATTACTGTACATTAACCTATATATACAATTAGAATATGTTGGAAGTGTATATGATACTTTCTGTGATGAAATGTATGCTAGTGTTTATTTATGTTTTATGAAAAAGAAATGTAGGTATTATTTCTTACCATTTTATAATGTTTAATGTTTATTTTTCTTGTTTTTTATTTTATTTATTGTTTTAGCTATGATCATTTTTATTGTTCTTTTTTATATTTAACATGATTTTATACGTTTCTACTCTAATTTGCAGTATATAGTGATTTGAAGGAAACTGAAAATGTATTCTGGATGTACAGCAGTGCAGAGTCAGATTTTCCCTGGGACTAGGGTGACCAAATGACAAATAAATAAATACATAAAACTCAAAATTTCTACTTATGTATTTGTTAAACAGAGCAGAATGAAATTACTTATGCCTCTTCGCGCTGTTCCATTCTTGTAAAAAAAAAAAAAGAGGTGTCTTCACGTCAAAAGTTTGCTCATTGGTCACCTTGGCCGCACTCTGCTCATCCAAATTTTGTCATCTAACTTCCTGTTTGTATTGAAGCTACTGAGAAGAGTTGATCAAAATGGACAATATGTGGGAGCACAGAAAGTATTTTTCACCCAAAGTTGATGGTGTGAGTCTACAGCACCCCTTTACTATGTGAGGTGTTTTTTCTGTCACTCTAAATGTTCATTTCTTCCGACACCCACAGAGGTAAACTGGACTTGGCAGATCACATTCGGACAGCTTTGACACACTGCAATTTTTCATAATACAAGCGTTTAATTGTTATACGTGTAATTCTCCTTAATTTTTAGGTTTCAACTTGTTAATAATTTGTGTTAAAATGTGTAGTTGATATGAAATTTCCAGCAGTGACCACTCGTATTATTACACATGCAAATTCAACATTAAAGAAAATTGTACTTTTTAAAATTAATTTGTCACCCTACATTTTTTAGAGGATTAAATGTGATTAAAATAGTTGTAAATGGAATATAAAATAAAACATACACTTTCACATGTATGTGTGTGTGTGTAAATATAGTTGTACCCCTCCCTCTGTCCAGGTTTAACACACAAAAAATGACATTTTAAAATGGTCAGAGGCAGGGCTGGATTGGTAATCTGGCATACCGGGCATTTTCCCGGTGGGCCGACACACAGCGGCGGACTGGCCATCGGGAGAACCGGGGCTAAGCTGAAATGAGCCGCCGCGTTATGCAGAACGGGCCACAAAACGGCGCCGCGATATGCTGAAGGGGGCAGCGATATGCAGAAAATGACAGCGACACCATTTTCTGTTGTCTGTTGGGCATTCCAATTTCTTACATTAATTTTAATAGAAATGGCGTGTCTTTGCTAAATGGTCTCTGTTTTTACAAGCAGGAAATGTTAACAGAACAGTGACATCACCAACGAACAGTTCTTGAAATGGCCTATATCTGTGGCATTCACTGTTATGGTCATAGTTGTCATCAGGGCCGGATTAACCACATGGGAAAAAAAAAAAAAAACGACATATGGGCAATTGGGCACGTACTCAGGGGCACCACATCCAGGAGGTGCACAACGCAATGGCATTTTAAAAATTGTCTGTGGACTGTTTTAATTTAAATGGTTATAAAAGTTTTTTAGTAGCCTGTCATAAAAAAGATCAGGTGTAAAATTTTGTCCAGAGGTCCTTAACGCTATCGAAACAGCATGTAGATTGTGCCGTCATGTGGTAACTGTTACTTTTCTCAACGCTGGCCAGGATGGGCCAATCACAGTCGTTTATTAGTACTGAAGGATTTTAAAATGCTTATACAGTAGATACTACTGAGGCAGAATTTCATTCACAGTTATGAACTATATGTGTTCAGGTCCAGGGGCACTATGGGGTCTTAATCCAGCCCTGGCTGTCATGGAATTTGAGGCTGGCCCTTTGTGACATCATAAAGCTTGAAATTTGTAATGGAACGTCTTTCGGCTATATAAAGCCCATGCTTCTCCAGGTCTGCTTGTCTTCGGGTGAGGACTCGCTCAAGACCACTCTGTGGTGGAAGGTGTGTGCTTTTACAGTGTATGGTCGGGTGCTGTAGTGTGGTAATTGGCATTTTATTGAGATTAGAAATTTTATGCATTGTGAAATGTAAAGAGAACGCTGAAAATTATTTTTTAACCGAATCCCCAGCATCACTTCAAGCTGCTTGCCATTTAATTTGGATTAGTTCCAGCTCCGGTGCTGCACTCTGGGTGGGACTATCAGGTACCTGGCCCCAGCCTAGGGAATCCAGTCCCCTATTGAATTAGGGGCATGACTTCAATTAGAGGCATCACTCACACTGTAAAAAAAAAAAAAGAAATTGTGTAAAAAAAAAACATAGATAAACTGTAAAAAAAACAAACAAAAAAAAACAGTAATAAGCTTTACCATATTTAGCATCTATTACTGTAATTCTACAAGAAATCTCCCTATAATTCCATGAAATCTTTTACTTTTAACATATATTAATTGTTAAAAGAGTCATACACCTCTAAAACACAGAATAATTATCTTTAAAAGAATGATAAAGAAAAGCTTAAGTACAGATCATTACTATTTGTTTTTACAAAAAAAAAAAAAATACTGTAAATATAAGACATTTATATATAAAACACACACACACACACACACACACACACACACTAAAAATGTAAAAACATGTAATTTTACTTTGCAAAAGCCCAGGTTTAAATTAACTGTCAAAAAAAAAAAAAAAAAAAAAAAGATCTGTTAATTTTTTTTATTTATTCAAATTCATTAATAACCTGTCAAAATAAAGGCATTTTCTTTCTCTAAATGTAGATTAACTGTACATTTGCATTGTGTCATTCTCCATTTAAAGGTGCAATATGTAACAATTTTCATGTAAAATTCGCCCTTTATTTGCCAATGTGTAAACGGCTTGTAACATAACTTTAAAAAATGAGCCCTTCCCGGACTGTAGGCTGTAAGCCTGTAGGCTGATTTTCATGCGAAGGGAGTGGGTCGGTTTTGCCGGGAAAATCCAAAGGATGTGACATTTATGCGCGCTCTTGAGAGCCTTGCCTCAGGCAGTAATAACTTATCTTCCGCTATTCAACAGCAATAACAAACTGCAACACTAGGTAACGTTAACTTAGAGATAGAATCCAGCAAACGGCCGGCTCCCAGCACAACACCGACTATACAAACTAATCCATTTATTGGAAAAAAGTTCTGAAGTCTGTTGTACATACCATATTCAAAGCTTAAGGGAATACAGGTTCAATACAAGTTAAGCTCAATCAAAAGCATTTGTGTCAGTGTTGATTACCACAAAACTATTTTGACTCATCCTTCCTTTTCTTTAAGTGAGGCACTTACAATGGAAGTAAATGGGGCCAATTTTTGGAGGGTTTAAAAACACTGTAAACCCGTATAAGTTCTACTAACTTAAAACAATTGAGGCAACTGATCGCCTTTACTTTTACAAGTATTAAATCTTAAAGGAATAGTTCACCCAAAAATGAAAATTTGCTGATAATTTACTCACCCTCAGACCATCCAAGATGTATCTGAGTTTCTTTCTTCATCAAAACAGAATTTAAGATTTTTAGGATTTCATTTCAGGCCTCCTCCTTTAAACAATGCAAGTGAATGTACTCCATTTTTTGACCAAAATGCATATTTAGGGTGCATCAAAATAATCCACATGACTCCAGTCGACAAATAAAGTTCTTCTGAACCCAAACGATTGATTATTTTTAGAAACAAAACAATACTTATATACTTAACTACAAATGTTCGCTTCCGAACATCTCTGTGATGCACGCTCATGAGAGGGATGACGTAAGCTCGTTGGTAAGGTCATGCGTCACGTGTAGGAGGAGGCAGGACTCGCTTCATTGTTTACAATAGAAGTAGCGCTGTACAAAAGTTTAATTGTCTTTGCTGTAGATTTGTATTTGTATAAGTGTATTGTTCAAAATGGTCATTTGGTGTGTGTATACTGGATGCTTCAACCTTCAGAAACCCCAAAGAAAAATATTCACTTTTCATCGATTGCTTATGCATGATCATGAGCGGTTGAAGCTCTGGCTTATTGTGCTGAACCTGGATATCAGTACACCCCTACATTCTCTCAAATATTGAGGGGTGTGCAGAGAACATTTTACCCCTGAGGATTTCAGACCATCGAAAGAAACAAAGGGTTGATATCTGAATTCATCGACTGTGCCCATGCTGTTTTTCCAGCGAACTCAGGTATGTGTGAAAACGTTGTCACTGTCACGCCTCCCTCGGGCTCTGCACCTCCCTCAGTGCTCCACTCCTCATCACCTGATTTCTAATTCACCGCACCTGCACTCAATTCACTCGCTCATCACTGCCTGCATAAATAACTCACCTTCACGCCACTTCACTGTCTATTTTTAACTCTTTTTGGTAACTCAGATCTAATGCATAAATCAGTCCAAACGTAAAAATAAATCTGAAAAGCCTGGACAGGTGCGTAATGACTTCACTTTCAAGAACAATGAAATTTCTGACCAGACTGTAGTGAATTGCAGCATCTGCGAGTCCTCTGACCGCTGTTAACAGGGCAACTGGTGAATATCCAACATTTGGCTCTTCTGAATCTTCAGCCCTGAAATGCAGAAAGAGAAAAAAGTGGCAAAATTAAAGAACAATTTATTGAAATCTGTTTCAAAATACACAACTAGATAAAAGAATAGTTCACACAAAAATTATGTCATTATTTACTCACTTGTTCCAGACCTGTATGACTTTATTTCTTCCATGGCAGAAAAAAAGTAATCTTCTTTAGGATAGTTCTCCCAAAAATGAAAATTCTGTCATCATTTAATCACCCTCATGCCATCCCAGATGTGTATGACTTTCTTCCACAAAACACATATGAAGATTTTAGAAAAATATCTCAGCTCTGTAGGTCCATACAATGCAAGTGAATGGTGACCAAACCTTTGAAGCTCCAAAATGCACAAAAAGGCAGAATAAAAGTATCCATTAGACTCTAGTGGTTAAATCTATATCTTTTGAAGTGATCCAGTTGGTTTTATTGTAGGTGAGAATATTTTTCACTATAAATCTCCTTGGCGATCATGATTTCAAGCTCGATTACACTTCCTATAGCACCATCAAGTGCTGTACAAATGCATTAAGCACTAGGAAGTGTAATCGAGCTTGAAATCATGATTGTAATTAGAGATTGCAATGGCAAAATGTACAGTGAAAAAGGGGTTTTATTTTGGTCTGTTCTCACCCAAAACCAACTGGATCACTTCAGAAGACATTGATTAAACCACTCGAGTTGAATGGATTACTTTTATCAATTATCATTCACTTGAACTGAATGGACCAACAGAGCTGAAATAATCTTAATTTGTGTTCTGCTGAAGAAAGAAAGTCATAGACATCTGGGATGGCATGAGGGTGAATAAATGATGAGAATTTTCATTTTTGAGTGAACTGTTTCTTTAAGTAGCACATGGGGGCCACATTGTCCTCCTTTTGAGATACAGTGTTCCATATTGATTTAGTTCTTGTTTCTTTTAAGCCCAGCAATAGTTGTGTTCTCATTCTAATACATGATACACAATATTCTGCATGAAGTATTGCTCTACAAAGGTTGACACTTTTCTATCAGGCATTAGAAAAAACTTGATAAAGGCTAAGCATAATTATAAATTATTTTATCATCTCTACTTTCCTGGTAATTTATTATACAAATTAACACACTCTCTACATCAGGGGTCGGTATTATTAAAAAAACGAACAATATTATTAAAAAATATTATTATTAAAAATGTCACCATTTTATTCTATTACATTAATACTTTTAAAGCTACTCAAGTTATTCAGCCAAAAGTAGTGAGTGGTTTTCTCATTTCCTTGTTATTGTTGTTTGATTAATAGCCTTTATATGACATAGACAGTGCTCAATTCGGATACATGTACACTTCAAGTCTGACATTTTGATGCAAATATGCTTTTTTGTCCCACTGTTTACATTCACTTTAGACCAAACCGACTGCGTTTACATTAATGCCTCACCAAGACGGGCATTGGTGGAATTATAAAGTGTATTTGATCGTTTAGGCGCGTACCCGCATTAGCGCTCTTGGAGCACACACGCATGTAAAGCGCACAAACATTAGCTAACAGCACGCAGCTACAGACGCCTAGAAATAAAAAGTAAATCTTTTATATTTTATCTAGATCAACCAACCAGTGGTTGTCTTGCTATCGCGATCGATGTAACGGCCGTGATGTTCAGGTGTTGAAATGTGTTTGAAACATCCTCCACATCCATAACAGTTGGTGCCTGATCTGCAGCTGCCCTTCAAATTTTTTACATGTGATTTGATTTGATGGGAGTCACAAGACTCTCCCTAGCCAATCATGTTGATAGATTAAAATAAAATCAGGACAGGGAAGAAGAACACAGATGGTGGGAAAATAGCGTATTAAAAGTACAGTTACAGCACTTAAAATGTACTCAAGTAAAAGTATAACATTTTAAAACTACTTAAAGTACAATTCCTGGGAAAAACTACTTAATTACAGTAACGTGAGTATTTGTAATTCGTTACTCACAGTGCATCTGGAAAGTATTCACAGCGCTTCACTTTTTCCACATTTTGTTATGTTACAGCCTTTTTCCAAAATGGATTAAATTAATTATTATCCTCAAACTTCTACAAACAATACCCTATAATGACAACATGAAAGAAGTTTGTTTGAAATCTTTGCAAATTTATTAAAAATAAAAAACGAAAAAAGAAAAAAAAATCACATACATAAGTATTCACAGCCTTTGCCATGACACTCAAAATTGAGCTCAGGTGCATCCTGTTTCCACTGATCATCCTTGAGATGTTTCTACAACTTGATTGGAGTCCACCTGTGGTAAATTCAGTTGATTGGACATGATTTGGAAAGGCACACACCTGTCTATATAAGGTCCCACAGATAACAGTGCATGTCAGAGCACAAACCAAGCCATAAAGTCCAAGGAATTGTCTGTAGACCTCCGAGACAGGATTGTATTGAGGCACAGATCTGGGGAAGGGTACAGAAAAATTTCTGCAGAATTGAAGGTCCCAATGAGCACAGTGGCCTCCATCATCCGTAAATAGAAGAAGTTTGGAACCACCAGAACTCTTCCTAGAGCTGGCCGCCCGGCCAAACTGAGCGATTGGGGGAGAAGGGCCTTAGTCAGGGAGGTGACCAAGAACCCGATGGTCACTCTGACAGAGCTCCAGCGTTTCTCTGTGGAGAGAGGAGAACCTTCCAGAAGAACAACCATCTCTGCAGCACTCCACCAATCAGGTGTATGGTAGAGTGGCCAGACGGAAGCCACTCCTCAGTAAAAGGCACATGACAGCCCACCTGGAGTTTGCCAAAAGGCACCTGAAGGACTCTCAGACCATGAGAAACAAAGATTGAACTCGTCATGTCTGGAGGAAACCAGGCACCGCTCATCACCTGGCCAATACCATCCCTACAGTGAAGCATGGTGGTGGCAGCATCATGCTGTGGGGATGTTTTTCAGCGGCAGGAATTAGGAGACTAGTCAGGATCGAGGGAAAGATGAATGCAGCAATGTACAGAGACATCCTTGATGAAAACCTGCTCCAGAGGGCTCTGGACCTCAGACTGGGGTGACGGTTAATCTTCCAGCAGGACAACGACCCTAAGCACACAGCCAAGATAACAAAGGAGTGGCTACGGAGAACTCTGTGATTGACCTTGAGTGGCCCAGCCAGAGCCCAGACTTGAACCCGATTGAACATCTCTGGAGAGATCTGAAAATGGCTGTGCACTGACGCTCTCCATCCAACCTGATGGAGCTTGAGAGGTCCTGCAAAGAAGAATGGCCAAAAATAGGTGTGCCAAGCTTGTAGCATCATACTCAAAAAGACTTGAGGCTGTAACTGGTACCAAAGGTGCTTCAACAAAGTATTGAGCAAAGGCTGTGAATACTTATGTACATGTGATTTTTTTTTTTTTAATACATTTGCCAAGATTTCAAACAAACTTCTTTCATGTTGTCATTATGGGGTATTGTTTGTAGAATTTTGAGTAAAATAATGAATTTAATCCATTTTGGAATAAGGCTGTAACATAACAAAATGTGGAAAAAGTGAAGCGCTGTGAATACTTTCCGGATGCACTGTAACACCTCTGAAGACATCCCTACAAATTATCAAACTTTTGCATTTACACAGCAGTTTATGATGCCCATTTAGATCAAATAAAGTAATATGGCTACTTTACAGTACCTCGGAAACTTGTACCATGCAAACAACAAAACACATCCACCTTGTTCAAACTAGGGTGGGAAACTAGTCCCAACATGTCTTTGAGCTCTCAATATTCTTTAGAATGGGGAGAAAACAAATAGCATATAAGTCTATCAGTTAAATTACACAAAAGTAACCTAAAAAAAACTTAATTTATCTGAAGAATCACAGGCTAACTCCACTAAACAAACATTCCTCAATGTTAAAATGCTTGTAAAATGTAGAAATTGTACCTCTGTCGATACACTCATTTAAAATAATATCCTGTAGACTGACAAAACGCTCTTTAGATAACTGTTGCTGTTTGTTTTGTATTCTACATATCCTAAAATATCATCATTAAACTGAAGTTAAACTAAGAGGTTACTTCAGTTACCTAAACCAGCAACTTGCTGTGTCTCCTTTCAACATTAAGTACTGTTTGGGATATTTATGTAAATACATCTCAATTTAATATTTGTGTAGTTCCATTTAACAAAATTAATAACAGAAGTTATGACTGAACTTGAAATGACTTTTGGATCCACTTGGACAACAGTGAACATCTTGATGGAAGAAAAGTGTAAAAGCAATTTTTGTAAAATTAGAGAAAATGATGCTACCTTTGTCAATAAAGAAAACTTTATTTTTATGGTTAGTTTTGTTAAAATTGTCATTTAAAAGCTGTTTAAAAACAGATATTTAATGTATTCCATTTATACAGAATAAATCACGTGACATTTCGATAAACAGTTTATTCTTGTAATTTTAATCAAATTTAAAAAATAATAATCATTTTTACAGTGCAGACTAGTGTGTGCCCTGCAAAGTTGGGTGCACTCTTAAAAATAAAGGTTCTTCAAGGGTTCTTTGTCGGGGTGTATGGTTCCATGAAGAACCTTTACCATCTGTGGAACCTTCCCATTCCACAAGGAAAAAATGGTTCTTCAAAGAACCTGTCACTAAAAGGTTTCCCCCACTTTTTTTTCCATGTACATGACTCGTAAGTTTTGCTTAAAGCAGTCAAAAAAATAAAAGGTAAGATTCTGTATGTGATTTCCTGCAAGACAGGAATGTCAGTTCTGCCATGACCAGAGAAGAGCCCGGATCTCAATACCATTGAGCACGTCTGGGACCTGTTGGATCGGAGGGTGAGGGCTAGGGCCATTCCTCCCAGAAATGTCCGGGAACTTGCAAGTGCCTTGGTGGAAGAGTGGGGTAACATCTAACAGCAAGAACTGGCAAATCTGGTGTAGTCCATGAGAAGGAGATGCACTGCAGTACTTAATGTAGCTGGAGGCCACATCAGATACTGACTGTTACTTTTGATTTTGACCCCCAACCCCACCCCACCCCACCCCACCATTTCTTGCTGAAAATAAAAGCAGTTGAAGGTGAGAGGACATTTATTTTTTTTGCTGAGTTTATGTATAATGTACAGAAGCTTTGCAGATCCTTGGCATTCTAGCTGCCAGTTTGTCCAGATACTCAAGTGATATTTCACCCTATGTTTCCTGTAGCACTTGTCTTGTCAAAAAAACAAACAAACAAAAAAAAAAAAACAAACAGCACCATCACTATTTGAAAAAAGTCATTTTTGATCAAATCTAGACAGGCCCCATTTCCAGCAGCCATAACTCCAACACCTTATCCTTGAGTAATTATGCTAAATTGCTAATTTGGTACTAGAAAATCACTTGCCATTATATTAAACACAGCTGAAAGCTGTTTGGTTCATTAAATGAAGCTTAAAATTGTCTTTGTTTTTGTGTTGCCATAGTATGCAATTGACTGGCTTGTCTTAAGATCAATATTAGGTCAAAAATGGCAAAAAAGAAACAGCTTTCTCTAGAAACTCATCAGTCAATCATTGTTTTGAGGAATGAAGGCTATACAATGCTTGAAATTGCCAAACCCCCCCCCCCCCGAAGATTTCATACAAAGGTGTACACTACAGTCTTCAAAGACAAAGGACAACTGACTCTAACAAGGACAGAAAGAGATGTGGAAGGCCCAGATGTACAACTAAACAAGAGGATAAGTACATCAGAGTCTCTAGTTTGAGAAATAGACGCCTCACATGTCCTCAGCTGACTGCTTCATTGAATTTTACAGGCTCAACACCAGTTTCATATACAACTATAAAGCGAAGACTCAGGGGTGCAGGCCTTATGGGAAGAATTGCAAAGAAAAAGCCACTTTTGAAACAGAAAAACAAAAAGAAAAGGTTAGAGTGGGCAAAGAAACACAGACATTGGACAACAGATAATTGGAAAAGAGTGTTATGGATCTTAACCCCATTGAGATTTGTGGGATCAGCTAGACTGTAAGGTGCGGGAGAAGTGCCCGACAAGACAAGTGCTACAGGAAGCGTGGGTGAAATGTCACTGGAGAATCTGGACAAACTGACAGCTAGAATGCCAAGGATCTGCAAAGCTGTCATTGCTGCAAGTGGAGGATTTTTTGATGAGAACTCTTTGAAGTAGTTTGAGAAGTTCTGAACATTTTTTTCAAATTGTAATAGTAAGTTTTCACGTTATTAATGTCCTGACTATACATTGTGATCAGTTGAATGCCACTTTGGTGAATAAAAGTACCAATTTCTTTCCATAAGAGCAAAATCTGTACATTATTCCAAACTTTTGGCCACCAGTGTATATATAATAATTACAAATAAATATGTTTATCATTTAAATTAAACTTTTCCAGTGGCTCTGTTTACTCAAAATTAACAATATTCATAGGCTGTGCTTAAGGGCTTACAATCTGGATAGTAATTAAGCCCAATATTTTTTGTACATGTGCTCCATCTAGGGGGAATCAGTTGTCATAGCATTAACTCCAGCAACTTGGAAGATGAAGCACATTAATGTACAAATACTATTGCAATGCATATTTTGAGGAAGTATGAATTTTATGACAAGAGAGATTTTGCCAAATCAGCATATTTATTGTACAAACAAATGCATTATCTATTGACATTTCTTTGTATCATAAAAAAGCAATATACAAGCTTTAAGGACGAAGATAAAAAGCAGCACAGAATGATTATGAGTAAAATATATCATTTGAATAAATATAATCTTATATTTCATGCTAAAAATAAAAAATTATAAATGGCGAGTTACTTGTTACAGCATCAGCTAGCATGTACTTCATAGATGTATAAAACAGTAGAGTTCTGAGGTTCACAGTTGGGATATGAGGTTGTACGTATAGTGGATAACAGAGAGTTGGACAAGAGTGCTACTTAAATTCTGAGCGCCAAGGATCTTCTGTATTCCTCAGCATTGCAACTTGTGCTTGTTCCATGTATTCGGAAAGCAAGAACGGAAATGTTTAGGTGCACCTTACTACACCTGAGGCAGACTGCTTTGGGAACCAATGATTGAGGAATTGTTTTCCCACCTGAAGTAAAAGTGCAAGCTTAGTTTTGGACATGCAAAGATCATTTCATATCCAAAATGGCATTTTCTGAATACTAGTAAACCCTGAGTTCTACATTTTCTTTTTGCCATGTCACGAATACATAAGAAATAGAGGCTCGCAGAGTTTAAGAGACTGCTAAAAACAAAAAGTTAAAAGATTTTGCTGAAGGGCTTTTCGGTCTTTGATTGGCCACTTTTAAATGCAGTCTCTATGCATGGAGGAATATCTATAGCGCACAGCATGGAGACAGATTATCTTGATCAAAAATCCCTTTCATGTTTGATACATACAAAAAAGATGCAACATTTTACTAGCAACAATGGTGGAAGGTGGATGAAATACATACAAAAGCATACTGAGAGTTGGACAGCCACAAACAGAATCTGGACTCTGGTAACCACAAAAACATAAAAAATGCACTGGAGGAGCATTTTTGCCCAACCTGTCCAAATTTGAAAAAAAAAAAAATAATAAAAAATAAAAAAAAATACTCTCTCCAAATCATAACTCCGACATCCTGAATCCACTCATTTTGAGACATTATTCTCCTGAAATCTGAGAGGCAGGCAGACAGACACCAATGGAAAAACTGCTCATAAAAAGGTTATTGCTTTTGCTTATTACACAGTGGAGAAGTGTTGGACGTGGAGAACAAAATGGAAGACTTCAAGATTTGCTTTTCTTCGATATTTATACGTTTAGATCAGTGTTCACAAACTACCTGAAGTCAGATTCATTAGTTAAAAAGGATGAGCTGCACAATCAAAAAGTAGTCCAACAGCCTTCACTATAAACACTTTTTGTTTTGATTACTGTGCTTGGCACAAACTGAACTGGTTTTATGTGAACAAAAAGAGTGAATATGGACCATGAGTGTCTAGATCAGTTGTCTGAGTATGACACTATTAATACAGTTCATTAAATCATTTACAAGTGTATGTTATCACCATATCACCGATTTACCATCTTTATGCTTTCATTATAAAACCAAAAAGAAACTTGACCAGCTGTAAAGCACCACTGAAGGGGAAGAAAATATTTGAGGCCTTATGAGTCCCATAAACTGGGAGCACAACATGGCAAAGTAATCCCTTATGGAATAAAGTTTCAGCAAAAACTTAAAACACACACACACACAAAAAAGGAAACATTAAGTGCATGCCAGATGAAATATCACAGAAGATATATAGCTTTGAAAGAAAATCACTTTCAAGTTTTAAGACAAAAACAAAGGATCATCTGTATTTTCGTTATACAATGTGGAGGGGACCATGCAATTCTACTTTAACAATATGTGGGCCAGCATGCATATTCCCCCTCTCTTTAACAAACAATATTGCATGATACAGCAATCTGCTAACCTGAAAGCATCATAATTTTTATGAGATCATAACGAAGCAAAAAATAACTTTACTAAAATATGATTTAACTTATTTTTAAGAGGAAGCTTCCATATTTTGAAGCTGTTTGATTGTCCCATTTTAATTCAGCATATTCTCTTTAATATCAATACACATCAATCCCCTACAAATGTGACCCCACCCCCCGAAAAAAATAAAAACAAACAAAAAAGAATGATAAAGAGTCTAGAAGTCTCGAATGAATCACAAACACAACTATAGAGAGAAAACCCTTACTGCATTGACATATCTTGAATATGACCAAATTAATAGACATTATTTTTGCATATAACCACATGTTTAATATTTATGCAAAATATCAGACTGCTATAATCCACAATAATCACAAACATTCCTCCCCAATCATCTCATTCCTATTTTGCATTGTTGCAAACTTGAGCTGACCTGTAGGGTAGGTAAGCCTTTGTTTTTCACGGCAAGGCACAGGTTCAATTAGATTCTAAACACTTTATAAAAAAAAAAAAAAAAAATTCTATACATTTATACCATTCTCTCTTTAAAAAAACCAAAAACACCCAAAGTCTGCTCATCAAAAAGTATGCTTGCAGCCTCATTCACATTGAAACATTAGCTTAACATATCTGTTGACTACTGTATTTCTATCTAATGCCAAAATATGTAGTAATAAGTGACAGCAAACACTTTTCCTTATTATTGCGGATGAAATCCTGACAGCGGTTATGCTTGGGGGGCGGGGAGAGATCTACTCGCACTTCTAAAACAGATTCATTTGTTCCAGGGCTTGGTTTTGGTCTCTCTTTAGTCCACTGTGCAGCCTACTATGCAAACCATATGCAATTTTTGGTTCGCTCTTTGGTTAGTGGCCATGGTGTTCATGTTCACAATATCAAAGGACTGGTGGTACATTATGATAAAGGAACAGAGGAAATCTAAACATTTACCAGGAATTAAGCCATCATGTTTACATTGTTTCAAATGAATGATATGGCATCTAATTTCACAGAGCAATAGTCGCAGGGTGATTTTTCAGTAGTACAAGGACAGACCTGAAGTGTTCCGCATTTTGGCTCGTTAGTTGTAACTCGCAAAGTTACAACGTTTTGGCTCATTGTTTGACTCATAATTATCTGTTCATAGTGCAGATACAGTAAAATAAAATATTTAAAAAAGTATTAGGTTCATTCTTAACTGCCAGTACTACAAGCATATGAATAGATATTAATGGCACAAATATTGTTCTGTACTCTAAAATATGAAATAAGAGCTGAAAAATACTTGATTTGAGGAAATAAAAAGGGCGTAAGTTCCCTTCCATTCTAGTGCTGAAGGTAAAGGTGATGTGTGTAATTTTATAATTCGATGTTAAAGCACATTCTCCTCCCTTAATATGCAAAGAAAACTATAAGCCATTCAAAGGTTGGTTCCCCCAAAATAGTAAACGTTGTTTGTTTCAGTACTATATCCTGACCAGCCTGACACAGTAACATTGGCTTAACCAATGGCATGAGTTAGGAGGCAGGTGGGACATTCTCTTCGTCCAACCAATGGTCATTAATTTTGCAATTCCATTTTTGTGACACTAGTTGCACAGAAATTACACACTTCACCTTTAAACCTAAAAACTATCTTTTCACTGAAAAACTTTGTACTTTAATAAACCTTTTTTGTGTAGGAAACGTTAATATTATTAATGAAAGTGACTGCAATACAACAACAAACTCATTAGAAAAAAAAACAAGAAAAAAAAAACAATACCCTAAATCACTGTATTTTACAATTTAATATTTTTAGACAAAGGCTTGATATTGGTTACAGTTTGGAGAATTAAGGAGTCTTGATGGGATAATCCGCAGACTGCAGTCTCTATACAAAAGGGAATGCTGCTAATTCTAACACTCCATGGCTGATGGTTGTTTAAGTCAACAAATGGAGGGTGTGATCTGATAAAAATCTAAATGGTATGTCAAGTCAGCTTAAAAGCACTTGAATCTTGTAAGAACTGGGCATGTTTTAATCTGTCTGAGCATTAAGAACTATGAATCAAATGTACTGCAGACAGTTAGGGAGGCAACTCCTCATCTGTAGTGACTACTATAAAGCACAAGCCAAGTGTATTGCTCGCTAGGAAACACCATTTTAGTTCATTTTTGCATCTCTGAGATAACTTGTGATCTGTTGGAAAGAATCAAATAAGTCTGTGAGTGTGTGGCGATAAAAACCCCCCACCACAAATACACCTAAAATTGGCACGAGAGACAACAGTGGTTAATCCTTATCAAAAGAAAGGAGCCTTAATCAACCACAAGTCAACAACTTGTCAAGAGAAAGCAAAAACAAATGTGAGGTATGACGATTTGCACCAGTTACACAACAGTGAAAATGGATAAGAACGGATATTCTGGTAATACTAGGCATACAGGGTTCTCTTTTCACAGTATTAAATGTATATAAGTGTACTGACTACGCATGTTTATCTTGTTACTGTTCTATTGTAGTATGGTAACCAAGACTTTAAAAACAGATACACCTCCAGGATATACTGTATATCTCCATAATATTTAGCACTTTTTGCAAAAGACTAATGGCATTAACTTAATCTTTTTCAATTATAAATTTCTGTAGTGAAACACTGTTTTGGTCAACAGATGTGTTAAGTGCGAGAAGCTGAGGAGGTCTTCTTATCACAGCTGTCCGTTCAACACAAAGCTTATTTAAAAGCCAAAGCAAAATGCAAGAAAAGCGGTTTGAAATGTCAACCACTGACAGAGTGAGAACACCAATGCAATAAATATTTTACCAAGAAACGTTTTCCCTTCTTCGCAGGGTGCTATGGCCCTAAGGCAATTTCCATAACTTGTAACTCCTGCACGACTATCAGAAACATATCTGCTGATATAGTCTTATCTAATTGTAAGCTTTGATTTTGAAGGCACACCCTTGATCCTCCTCATTAGTGTCTGGGAAAACTCAAACCACAAATGAATTACAAAATTTGCTATTTGTGAAGGCAAATCTTTTTGAAAAGGCCTTAAAAAAAAAAAAAAAAAACTGAAACAAAACCAACAGTTAACAGTCGTTATATTGTTTGCTGTGCCGCAACTCTGATCTGAAACTATTCAGTTTCCAATGTAAAAGTTGACATTACCTGAAATCAAATGCAAATATAACACTACAGAAAGAGTGCAGAACAACAGATGTATAGGGCATCATAATAAAAAAAGACAGGCAATGGATCTTTCATCCTGAAACATGCACAGGTATACCTTATACTAGCACTCCCCCCCCCCAGACATACAGTACATAACCTGGCTGCTAATGAAAACTGAACTAGATCAATCCAGAATTCAGACAATCACTAAGGAATATTTTACTGAAGTATCAAGTCTTGGTAGAGTGAAGATGCTTTGTTCAGGGGTTTTCGCCACTACAACCATTTAAACCCTATAATAACAAAACAAATATGTCTTTATTGAGAGAAGCTTTTCCCCCTCCTTTCAGGTTCTTTGCTATGAGGTAAAACCTGGCTGGAGTTGACAAGAAGCTAAAAATACTGTCCATTATGAGTATGTTGAGGTTGTATAATGAGGTATTGAACAGAAGTGTCACAAAGAGCCTTGCACTGGCAGATAAACCATTCCTTGTGAGTGAGTGAGTGAGTGACCTACTACAGGTCACATGTGCAAAAACAGGTCAGGTAAAAGCGTGATATGACAAACATCTTATCGGAGCTTTCACATTATTCATTATTGCAACATGCCTATATTACTCTGTAAATATGTTGAAAAAAACATGGAAATATATATAGATATATAAAAAAATTTGATAAAACTCTTAGGAAGCCTTGATTACAGAGACCTCCTCCCGATTATGTATTTCCCCGATTATAGGACTCCTTCCCTTTGAAAAAACTCTTATTTCCTTAGAAAACTCTCAAACTTGGTCCTGTTTAGAACTTCCACAAAAAAGGACGAGTAGAAAATGCGCAAGGCAGGTTCATTATTTCATGTAATTCTTTAAAAACAGCCAGGCTGAACAAGGAAAAGAGTAACCCTTTAAGCTTCCTTATTATATAAGGATGACAAACAACCCAAAAATATGAAAAAAAATTCTCAATAACCACTCTTGGATGCAGGCGCTTCCTCTGGACTAAACTTGCCACTCTCTTCACTGGCATTTTTTGTCGACATATCATCAGCATACGCTGCTCCATTGGCTGTTTCGCCCTCAGAGGTGTCCTCATGCTCCCCCCTCTGGCCATTGGGTACCTCTCCCAGCAAGTCCACGTGATTGTTAACTTCTGCGCCAGAGGTCATGTGCTTCTTGCGCAAGTGCTGGTTGAGTGTGCCTTGGAAGGGAAAACATTTGCCGCAGATCTGGCAGTGGAAGGGTTTGTTGTCCGTGTGGCCGCGGATATGGTACTCTAGCTGGTCTTTGCGGGTGTACTTCTTGCCACAGAACTTGCAGACGAAAGGCGTGATGCCCATGTGCAGACGCATATGGCGGTCCAGGCTGCCCTTTTGATTGAAGGACTTGCCACAGTAGATGCAGATGAGGCGCTCGTTGTAGGGGTACCACTGCCCGCGAAGACTTCGCTCCCTTACGTCATTCTCAAAGCCAGATGCTGCTGCAGGTTCATCTCCTTCTTCTGCACCAGGCTTGAGCCGAGTTAGCAGATCAGCTGGTAAAGGCACAGGATGTTTAGTACGGGCACGACCACCACGGAAGCTGCTGAGCAAGGAGCGAGATGGACTAGAAGAACTCAGGCTGACAAAACAGGGGGAAGGCAATGCCGAATAGGTGTAAGCGGCAGAGGAAAGCACAGGCCCGTACGATCCCACACTAACAGCTAGCACCTGTTCGCCATCCACTAGCTCAGTGTGGTAGCCATCATCTCCTGCCGATGAGCTGTCAGAGTAACTAGGCCGGTCTGTTTTCTCAAGCTTGATATGGACATCAGTAACCTGCCCATCCCTCCCAATTAACTCCACCTGTTCTGACTCAACCTCCATGGACGCCTCCTGCTCCGATATGCTGTCACTGCTCCCTCGGTCTGACTGTCCCTCCTCTGCAAGCTGTGCAGCCCCCTTACCTGAATTCCGCACTTCAGCGCAATGATTCTGATGCGAATAGTAGGGTGGCGAAATCTGGGTGGGGTTTACAAAAATACCTCCATCTTTCACACCATTGCGTCCAGCCCTTGACGTGGTGCAATTATCTTCTGGACCTGTTCCACTAGGCACAGGGAGGTTGATCTTGGAGTGAATACCCTCAAGAATCTGTGTGCATTTGTCGATCACAGCCTGCATTTGGAGGAAACTGGCAGCCGTGAGGAAGCTGATGACGTCACGCAGGCGCAATGCCATGCGGCCAGTGTAGCAGAAGGCCAGCAGCTGCTCAAACACCTCAGGGCTCTTGATAACAGAGATGGAGAGGCCACTCATTGTGCCTAGTGCTGAATGATCACGGAAGTATGGTGAACTGGCGGCCAATACAGCCTTGTGGGCCCGGAACGGCCGGCCCTGAATGTGCACAATGATGTCGCACAGCTTGCCTTGGAGACGGAGCTCATTGAGCTGGTTCAGGACAGTGTTGCTGAATTCAGGTACATCAAACTCTATGAGGCTGCCACAGTCCTCCATGGCACACTGATGTCTCTCCTGGTTTGTAGTGAACCTAAAATGGAAGAAAACAATATGAGTGAGGAAAGACAATTATAGATATTAAAGGGGATAGGTCACTCAAAAAAGAAAATGATCTTCATTCACCCTCATGTTGTTCCCTCATATTGTGACTGCTTTTCTTCCATGGAACACAAAAGAAGATGTTAAGCAGAATGACAGCCTCAGTCATTCACTTTCTCTGTAATCCTGTTTTCTGTTGTGTTCCACAGAAGATTCTACAGGTTTGGAAAAACATGGAGGTGAGTAAATGAAGACAGAATCTTTATTTTTGGGTGAACTATACCTTTTAAGGAAAGGTAAAAGAAAGGTAGAACAAATTACAGTATATGATACAGAAAATGCATATGGTACATTGATGCATGATATTAGTCAGCCTGCCTAGTGTCTGACTACACTTCACAGGGCTCTAGGGTTGCACAGTATAGACCGGTGCTACAGTAATATCGCGATACTAAAGCTTCAAAATACTGGTGGTGACACAGGATTTTTTAAATGGTAGTACCGTCAATACAGTAGTATTGCAAGTTATGTTGTATGTGTGGTAGTAAATATGTTTTTTCACTAAAACCTTCATTTGAATCAGACCTATGTCTGCAAATAACATAAAAAATTATGTCTTTTCGAGTGGTCCCCCCTTCATGCAGTGCCCTTTAAGAGTGCAAAATTCTGTTTAGAATTTGCCCCTTATATGGTATTGTTTATTTTTCAATGAGTGGTTTTCCCATGCTTCAAACACACGTCTGAATCCCAGCGTGTTAATTTGGCGGTCGATTTTCCTAATGGATAATATGGATTTAAGTAAAACTTTGGAGAGTGAGATGCTTTTTTTACACAACACAATTCACATAGCGAGATTTTGAATTATTTTGGGTTTTGCCTGATGAGACCGGGAAAAACATCTGCTGTGAATGTCAACAGAGATTTCAAGCCAAAGGGGGAAAACACCAGCAACCTTATTAAACACCTTCGGACACATCCCACTGCCTCTGCAGAATACACACTGGTTAGTGCCACTTAATTTAACCTAAATGCTTTACAGATTTACAGTTTCTCTGAAAAATCGAACGTTGCACTCGTTTATTTTAATTTTTTTCCAAGTAAAAATGCATGGTGGCGGTCACTTCGTAAGTTCGCACTTATGATTAGATTACATCCCTGAGCTGTGCAATCAAACCGGTGTGTGTGTGCGATCTGCACTCGCGCTGCTGTTTACCAGGAGAGAGGGGATGAAATGGTTGTAAGAGACCTTTTTCACATTCCGGGTTTTGGAACGTGGAAGTAAACGACTGCAGGGTAAACTTTGACAGCGGTGAACGGGAGACCACAGCAAATATTATGGTCACTGAAAAAATCCACGATTACATTTGAATGACTTTCCAGAAGAAGAGAGCTTTGGATTAAGACAGTCAGATGGGAGAAGATGCTAAATTTACTGTCACTCACTCAGCAGCTGTAATCGAAACCCCCTCGCAGCTGTGGTAATTTTTTTTTAAACTAATTCCAGGGTAAGAATAATGTTATAAACTTACACTCATTATTATAAAAATTATCATATAAAAAGTCTGCTAGATTTGTGCTGCTAAATAAGGCGGAAGCGCGTCATCACAGTCTGTGAAAAAGGTCTATAATGAAACAGCTGCTCAAAACAATCTTCCCAATGTTACAATATCTTTATTTTTATGTTACCAACAATTAAATAATCACAGAAATAATGGAATAAAAGTTTAAAGACATTGCAGTTTTAACTGGCTGTTTTTGTGTTTTATTTTTTTGTTTGTTTTTTTTTTTTTTACGTCAAACAAAGAATGAATTGGGTAACAAGTTAGTCCATTTGAGCCTTCTCCCAATTCATCCATGAGTTATTTCCACCATTTCCGGAACAACAAGTAGACGCTAGTTTCTAAGAACTACCTTTGCTATGACAAACTGTGTTAAGAATTAACACACTATCATGTGGCATCGTGATACTACTTGGTATTTTGATACTCTAGCTGGTATAGTATCGTAAGCATGATTATGGTATCATGACAACCCTACAGGACTCTAGACTAAAATAATGACTTATGAGCCATTGGCTCCTAAACTGAAACATTAAGGAGCCAAACGGCTGTTTTTAGTCACCAAATCACAGAATTGTTCGATTTAGATTGCTGTTCATAAACAAGATAGAAAGCCAAAGAAAAGACAGCCAGCTGATAACCCATTCATCAGAGGTTTAATAAACAGTGTATATAGTTGAGAAGATAAGTTTGCATTCCCTTTTGTCTCAAATGTTCACACCCCTTTCATAATTTATACAAATATAAGAAATAAAAGATTTTTATTTAGTACTGCACTTTAGAATCTACATTACAGATATAAAGTACAGTATGCATATAGTAGTGTGTTGTCTTCTTGATCATCAATGAATACTTGCACCTTGTGTAATAGTTGTGTACAAGTCCCTCAATTGTCCTAAGTGTCAAAAGCTGGATCTTGTTTGTTTTACAATATTGCCTTAGTCTTTGTTTACTGTTACCGTATGGCCCAGACACGGAGACTACAAGAGTGCAAAAAGAATGAAATCCCAGATGAAGTTTATTGTGCTACTCCAATCCCAATCAATAATTACCAGAAGTAGATTCTAAAGTACAGTACTAAATAAAATAAAAAATATATTTTATCTCTTATATTTGTATAAATTATGAAAGGAGTGACTAGATGTAAAAGTATTGTCACAATCAATTATTTTTGGTCGCATATGCGACCATTTTAGTCATAGTCTGGAGCCCTGCTTCACTAGCATTTTTAAACATGATAGCAAAAACACAGCTGTATAACACTTGTTAACACTAATGTTGATATGAGGAAGAAGACAGTGCATAATGCCTAAAAATAAGATTAAGTTTTATTATAGGAACATCCATTTTGCATTATATGCTCCATTTATGCATTTACTTATGTGGACACATACATGTTGGCATAGGCTTTTGGATCTCAATGGAATAAATGCTTTGGATAGACAGAATGTTCTGTAATAAGATACTGCATCTGGCTAATTTCACAGAAAAAATTAAAGGGAACATATGGCCAGTTGAACCATGGCTCCAGAGTGCAAGTTTTAGTGCAGCATCTAGTGTACTCTTTATCCAGACCATGAATCTTTCTCTCTATGCTTGCATTGAAGCACAAGCACAATATAGACTCAACAGGCATCACAACTGTAAAAAACACAGACATCCCATAAATGGTCAATAAACACCCCTGAAAAAATATGGGAAGATACTTCAAGTTTTAGAGCTCAAGCATAGACAAAAAAAAATAAAAATAAATAAATAATATTAAAAAAAAAGATAAAAAGCAGAAAAAAAAAAAAAAAAACCAAAGGAACCAATTATATGAGCATATTACAAGATCAAGTTGATGCATGGGCAAAAATTGTGTGGGGGAAAGAATAATCCATCATTTAGAGGATAAAAGCAAAAATAATGCCGCCCACTTAGTTCCCAAGTAATAAGTTGCACCACACAACACGCTATTATAAAAGCTGCATTAAAAAATTGGGGGGAAAAGTAACAACATCAAGAACTTCATTACAAGATCTGCTATACTCCTGCTATTCTCCTATGTCTTTGCCCACCCTGAAGTCCGTTTTCACTCCGTTGTGATTCAACGTGAATTCCACATGAGTCTCAGTCAGCAATTTGGGGACGTAAACACTTTCTCCAATTGGCAGGGCTTGCAGAGACACTTGTCTCACCACCCATATGTTTTCATCCTGCCACGGCCGAGAGAAATTGGAAGGGAGAAGACTAGATAGCGAAAGAAAGAAAACCCAGAAAGAAAATTCTTGTAAAAATATGTGGCAAATCATGTTAAATGTGCAAACAAGAAAGTTGTTATCTCCTTGACGATCAAGTGTACACATAGAGTGTCAGAAAGGTGCTCAGGCAGTGCTACAAGAACCAAGCTGAACGCAATTTGACGTGTTGCCAGAGAATGTTTGCTCAGTTGATCTGGTGGATCCATTGGTGCAAGTGTCCTGGATGTGCTCCAGGGGGATTGAATCACAGGTTTCGCACTCACGGAGTTGAGGGAGATTTTGACAACTCAAGCGTAAAAAATACAGAAAAATATAAAATGACTTCCTCGTTTTATAGGTTGCATAAGTAATAGACCAAGGGGCATGTTCATACAGCAAACTACCTGAACGATTGATAATTAATTATAAGTTAGCAATTTCTCTGTGTGATAAGGCAGCAGTATCAACTGTGATAGAAAAGATCTGGCAGCATATGCCTGTTCCAGTTGAAGTGATTAAGTTGCGATGGTTCACTGCATGACACATCTTTATATCTTACCATAAGTTACTTATTGTCATGTATCTCTTAACTAGTGGATCAGCAAGCTTTGTTTGTTGTTGACCAATATCTTAACAAAACATTCTTGAATTCTGGTATTAAGTACTAGGCCAAAACAGACATCTAAATTAGGCAAACTCTAGCAAGGGGGCCAGCCCAGTTTTGCAAGATTGCATAGTGTAAATCACTTTTTTAAAGTAATTAGAATTCAATCAATAATATGGTCTCCATTAAACACTATTAACCCCTAAATAGCAGAAAACATAGATAGAATAGACAACAGATCCAATCAACTAGAGGCAGTAAACTAGGCCTCCCGCGATTAGTAAAAAAATCGCCTGATAACAGTTATTTGATCCAACCATGGTTATTTGAGATAACTGGTGGTTATTTAATTTTACGATCGTGTATAACAAATGTTATTGGTCATTAAGGGTTGTTACCACGCAGTGTTAATGGCACACACTGACACAGAGGAGGCGATCGCTTACTCTATTTTAGGGATGGGCATTTTTGAGTAATTTTGTAGTGGAGTTCTCTAACCCACAAAAAACAAGTACCCGATTACTCATAAAATAAAATGCACATAAAAATAATAATAATAAAAAAAACACATACACTATATTGCCAAAAGTATTCGCTCATCTGCCTTTAGACGCATATGAACTTAAGTGACATCCCATTCTTAATCCATAGGTTTTAATATGACGTCGGCCCACCCTTTGCAGCTATAACAGCTTCAACTCTTCTGTGAAGGCTTTCCACAAGGTTTAGGAGTGTATTTATGGGAATTTCTGACCATTCTTCCAGAAGCACATTTGTGAGGTCAGACACTGATGTTGGACGAGAAGGCTTGGCTCGCAGTCTTCGCTCTAATTCATCCCAAAGGTGCTCTATCGGGTTGAGGTCAGGACTTTGTGCAGGCCAGTCAAGTTCTTCCACACCAAACTCGCTCATCCATGTCTTTATGTACCTTGCTTTGTGCACTGGTGCGCAGTCATGTTGGAACAGGAAGGGGCCATCCCCAAACTGTTCCCACAAAGTTGGGAGCATGAAATTGTCCAAAATCTCTTGGTATGCTGAAGCATTCAGACTTCCTTTCACTGGAACTAAGGGGCCAAGCCCAGCTCCTGAAAAACAACCCCACACCATAATCCCCCCTCCACCAAACTTCACAGTTGGCACAATGCAGTCAGACAAGTACTGTTCTCCTGGCAACCACCAAACCCAGACTCGTCCATCAGATTGCCAGATGGAGAAGCGCGATTCGTCACTCCAGAGAACGCGTCTCCACTGCTCTAGAGTTCAGTGGCGGCGTGCTTTACACCACTGCATCCGACACTTTGCATTGCACTTGGTGATGTATGGCTTGGATGCAGCTGCTCGGCCATGGAAACCCATTCCGTGAAGCTCTCTTCGCACTGTTCTTGAGCTAATCTGAAGGCCACATGAACTTTGGATGTCTGTAGCGATTGACTCTGCAGAAAGTTGGCGACCTCAGCACACTATGCGCCTCAGCATCCGCTGACCCCGCTCTGTCATTTTACGTGGCCTACCACTTCGTGGCTGAGTTGCTGTCATTCCCAGTCACTTCCACTTTGTTATAATACCACTGACAGTTGACTGTGGAATATTTAGTAGCGAGGAAATTTCACGACTGGACTTGTTGCACAGGTGGCATCCTATCACAGTAGGACGCTGGAATTCACTGAGCTCCTGAGAGCGGCCCATTCTTTCACAAATGTTTGTAGAAGCAGTCTGCATGCCTAGGTGCTTCATTTTATACACCTGTGGCCATGGAAGTGAATGGAACACCTGAATTCAATTATTTGAATGGGTGAGCGAATACTTTTGGCAATATAGTGTATATTACACATACATGAATCTCATATTTTGTTTTATTCAAAATGTTACCAAGAATGGTTTCAAAATAAGCTAACTTCAAAACACTATGCTTTTGGGAAAAGATTTTATGAATAATATGTACAGTAATGTGCAAAAGTCTTAGGCACATAAGATGCTTCACAAAAACATTTGTCTTAAGATGGTTATTTCGATTTTCAGCTTTAGTGTGTCAACAGGAAATATACATTTTAGACTCAAACATTTCTTTTGCAAATAGAACAGAACAGAATAGAAGAACAGGGAGCCCTGCAACAGATGGCATGGTCCCAACAGAGCCCCCCACTGAATATTGAGTCAGTCTGGGATTACAAGAAGAGACAGAAGCAATTGAGACAGCCGAAATAGATAGAAGCAAATTCTCCAAGAAGCTTGGAACATCCTAACTGCCAACAACCAAGAAAAACTGTGTCCAGGTGTACCTAGGAGAATTGGTGCTGTTTTGAAGGCAAAGGTGGTCACACCAAATATTGATTTAGCTGTTTTTATATTTACTGGACTTTGTATGGTTAATTGATAAATGAAAACTATTTATGGCATTATTTTTGAAGACATCTTCACTATACAACGGTTTTCAAAAGTGCCTAAAACTTCTGCACAATACTGTATTAATAAAAATGGAAAACAAAAATGATTTAAAAATAACAGTAAAAAACATTTGCACTCACCCGGAGCTTACAAACCAATACTGACGATATGACGGTAATGCACATTCATAAATTCTGAGTCTACATAAAAGCTATCACAATTTTAACATTTCACGTTATTGTTCAGAAAAACAAGTGGTGAAAGTTAGCTTTGTATAAAATGCACTCTGCCTGTGTTAAAAGATTTCACACTCATACACACATACTGGTCTGACTAGTTTCTGAGGTTATGTCACATTTTTCCACCATAAAAGCAGATCCTCGTCTTTTGGTTTGCATGACTCCAACAAGAACAAATAGAGTAGAATTCAGTAAGAACCAAAATATTGCAAGTATTGCCTTGAAATATAACTTGGCTGCATCGACGGCATGATATATCTTCTCTCATCCAACACCACACGTATCCACAGCTCCCCCCAGTCAGTTGACTGAATTGTAACTGCGAGATTTGGTGAGAGATTCAGAGGAAAACAGTATTATTCAGCACTGCTCACTGCAGGAAATTGAATTTGCAATATTCGAGTAGTGTATTTAAAGCTACACTATGTAACTTTTGGCCCTCTAGCGATTAAAAAATAAAACTAAATGCATCTTGAGGAAGAACACTGTTTTGGTAATAACGCAAGTTGTGCTTCGGTTCTGCTACTCTGCGCGGATGTATGTGGTTCGAGGCACCGGTGTACACATGGATACAGGACATCTTATCAGAGCGAATGGACAAATAAATAACGAAAGAAAGGAAAGACGGATATCCGAAAAAATTTCATCTGAGGAGGTAAGTGCCATATCTTATGCTGTTGTTTTGACTTATTGGAAACATTGATGTTTTGAAATAAGTGACATTACAAAAGTTAGACAACGTTCATTAACATTAGACATAACGATTGCTAGCCTGATAAGGTCAAACGTTTTTATAACTGCAGGTTATTCTGGCCAAACAGACCACGGTAGTAACTAATTTATAGATTGTCATTGTTACCAACCAGTGGTCAACATAATTTCAAGACTCACATGACCGTGGCAAGTGTAGATTTATTTATAAAAATTATTGCCGTTATAAAGAAAAAAACAGTCGTGTGCTAGCAACTGAAATGTTCTTCACCGATTACAGTATAATTATTGTATTTCACTACACAACTATATATAAACCATATCAATAAAATATCTTACCTGTTGAGTAAGAAAAAAGCCATCTCTGGTTCGCTTTTAAATCCTTTCAGATCTCGGAGTTGTCACCACCTCTGAAAAGACAAGCCGATGTTGATTCAGGTTTTATTACAGAATCTGTCGCTGTTCGGGGTTTCTTTGTTTTTACAACCAGTGATTCCCCTGAGGTTTGCAGTTTTTAATGATCCAATGTAAATTTTTCTCGTTCATTGAGACAACAAACTTTCAGCTTCACGCTACTCCCACACCTCACACGTGCTACAGTAGCCAGAGCATATTTTCTCTGTGTACGGATATGACGTGAACACGCACTGGTGAGTGATGTATGTAATTTCCCGCAAAATCAGTCCCGACAGCTCTAAAATATAAATCATTATTTTAGGTTTATTGAAGTGTATTTGAGTAAACTAAAGACATGGTTTAAAAGATGGATTTTTGTTGCACTCTCTCATTAATAATATTTTGTTATTTTTTAACGAAAAAATGTTACATAGCTAAGCTTTAATACTCGAATAGCTGGTGCAGAACGAGTACTCTATTATTCGATTACTCATTCACATCCCTACTCTATATCTGTGGAGATGCTAGAATAAAAAAAAATGTTTTCAAATTTTCAGTCCTTTATACAAAATAAGGGCTCATGGGAGAGCCTTTAAATAGTGTGTGAAAGTGAAGACTTTAGGACAGAAATATTTTACGATTACATACATTTCATAATCGTGGCAGGCAGCCCTACAGTAAAACATTGGGGCGAAACCTCTTCCCAGAAACCCACATTACCCAGAATCCCTTAACAACAGTAAGAAAAACTCAAGGCTAACAGGGAAAACTTATTTTACCATTTCACTAAGCATGCCGTCAAGAGTGAAAACTGCCATATCAGCATTGTCAAATGAACACTGCAGAAGGTCTGCTTCCAGATAAGCAGCTTTTAGCCTATTCTTCTAAATAAAAACCAAGTCCAGTTCGGCCAAAATTGCTTAGCATGCAGAGTCTGGCAGGAGGAACTTGACAGGCTGTGAGAGGGGGATAAAGCAGCCAGGATTACTCGCAAACTTTGTGAGGAACTATTTTGGAACGGTGTGCAGCCAACTTAGCTTATCTCTGCAACACTTCAATTTAACAAGATAAAGTATTCTATAATTCTACAGAGTGAAAATGCCAAACAAACAAACAAACAAACAAGAATCCCTGTCAGAAGCAAAAATTAAAGTAAAAAGTACAGTTTTTTTTTTTTTCTACAGCATAATATAAACACACAAGCATGTATATCAAATAAATTATGATAATGTAGTATTCAATAACAACTTAACAGTAACTGGCTCTAATGGCCACAAAAAACTGGTCAAAAGCTCTGGGTCACATCCTCAGTCCCAGACATGAGGCTACAGCAAAGGGATTTTCTGTTAAAACACTAACGTCAAGCTGCCGATTGTGACAGGAGAAAGCTCATAAAAAGGCCAATGTGCATTAAAGACAGTCTTTTCCCATTCTGTGTGCTAAAACAAGCCTCCTCCCATCGCAGACAAGATTAGTCCCAATACACGATGAGTCCAGCCATTTTGATGGCAAGAAGAGTTACATCAAAGAGGAAATGCTGCACAAACTGAAAAGGATCATTAAGAATTGCTATTAAGGAACTGGCGAGGGAAATCAGTCAGGCTTTGCATATCTACTGGGCATATTCAGAGAGGATAAAAATACCATCAACTGGTTCTGTTTTGCTTCGGGTACGCAGGGCAAAGGCGTCCTTTCTTTGCAAAGATGCTCCCCATTGAAGCTGGCCAAGAGACAAGAAATACACAGCCAAAGCCCACTGTTCCTGAATCACAAGCTTCAGCCACAAACTGCAGTCCAACATTCCCAAAACCTTTAACTAATATACTTACAAAGAAGATATAATTTCAGAGACGACTTTTCCTCACTGAGAAAAGCTTGAGCGGCAGGTAATATCTTGTCTAAGACACAGGAAAACTGCAAAATACAGATGATCCTTTATTTCTGTGTGCTATAAAACTGTCATAACAGGACTCCTGTTATGTCACACTCCTGTTTTCCTGCAAAAACCAAACCCCTTTTAACAGCTAATCCTGAGGAGAACCATAGCCACCACAAAAACGCAAAGGTTTAACGAGTGCAAAGCAATAATGCCTACTCATTCAAACGGCTTAATTGGTTTGGCTCCGTCTGTTCTGACAAAACTAGTGGGGAAATCATTCAGAGTGGTTGGGAGGGGTGTTGTACCTAAAGGGATAACATAACGCAACTACAGCTGTGGTGAGCAAAAAGCATCTTATAAACTGAAAACAGCTTGGGGAAATCCATAATGAAGAACTTCCTGATGAGCAAATACAGTTTTATAGACAATATAGTAATGTTAGCTATTCATTTTTACTTTCAATTTCAGAAAAAAAA